>NW_023276919.1:8420168-8492751 GCF_003668045.3 Cricetulus griseus | reverse complement strand
CACAAGTGATCTTTGCACAGGATCCAGGTTTGGCAGGGAGATCCTACACACCGAGCACTAGTGGAAGTTCTGAGTTCATCTGCCAGCCCAAGGATATCAGAGCCTGTTTTTTTCCATTCATTGTCACTACTTAGAGTCATCTGACACCAGTTATCTTTGCTCCTAATCCAAGTTTGTCTGTGGGCTGGGACAAGGCAAAAACCAGTCGCAATTCTGCCTCCATATGCTGGCCCAGGATCTTAGTACAGAGGTAGGATCTGACACACAGAGGCCCAGTGGCAATTCTGTGTCCATCTGCTGGCCCAGGTATACCAGGTTCTTTTTCCTGTTCCCTTACTCGTCACTGCATTCAGTCATCTGCCACCATTGATCTTTGCACCTGATATGAATTCGGTGGAGGCCTTGGACATGCTGAGGCCCAATGGCAGGTCTGTGTCCATCTGACAGCCTAAGTAAGCCAGGTTCTGTTTCCAGTTCCATTTGTCATCACTGCTTACATTCATCTGACACCATTGATCTTTGCTCCTGATCCGAGTTCGGCTACTGGATCAGAAACGCCAAGACCCAGTGGCAGCTCTGTGTTTATCTACCAGCACTGGATCTGACTACTACAACAGGTTCTAAAATACCGAGGCACAGTGGCAGTTCTGTGTGCATCAGCTGGCCAAGATGGGCCAAAGGATGTTTCTGGTTACATTAATCGTCACTGCTTAGAGGCATTTGACAACAATTATCTGTGCACCTAATCTGAGTTCGATGGAATTCTCTGACATTCCAATGCCCATTGGCGTTTCTTTGTTCATCTGCCGGTCCTTGGAGTCCATGGGCTCTTATTGCTTCTCATTGTCATCACAGGTTAGAGTCATCTGACACCAGTAATCTGTGCACCAGATCCAGCTTTGGCAGCAAGATCCTACATACCAAGGCCCAGTGGCAATTCTGTGTCCTTCGCTGCCCCATGTGGCCAGGCGAAGTTTCTGGTTCCATTTTTTGTAACTGCTTAGAGTCATCTGACACTAGTGATCTGGGCTCCGGATCCGAGTTCGGGGGCGAGCTCCTACACGTCGAAGCCCAGTGGTATTTCTGTATCCATTTGCCTGCATAGGGAGTCCAGGGGCTGTTTCTGGTTCCATTCGTGGAAACTATTTAGAGTCATCTGACAACAGTTATCTGTGATCTGGATCTGAGTTCTGGGGCAAGCTCCTACATGTCGAGGCCCAGTGGCAGTTCTGCATTAATATTCTGGCCCAGGATTCGAGTTTGTAGGTGGTATAAGACATGCCGAGGCCCAGTGGGAATCTATTGTCCATCTGCAGGGCCAAGGAGGTCAGGGGCTGTTTCTGGTAAAATTCATTGTCATTGCTTAGAGTCATCTAACACCAGTGATATATGCACCGGATCCAGGGTTGGCAGTGAGATCCTTCATAACGAGGCCCAGTGGCAGTTCTGTGTTCATCTGCAAGCCCATGGAGATCACGGGCTGATTCTGGTTCCATTCGCCATCACTGCTTAGAGTCATCTGACACCAGTAATCTTTGCTCCTTATCCGAGTTCAGCTGTGGCCTCGGATATAACAATGCCCAGTGGCAGGTCTGAATCCATATGGTGGCCCAGGATCCGAGTTCGTCAGCAGCATCCAAAATGCCCAATGGCAGTTCTGGGTCCATCTTCAGGCCCATGGGGGTCAGTGGCTGTTTCGGTTTCCATTCATCCTCATTGCTTAGAGTCATGTAGCACCAGTGATTTGTGCTGTCTATCCGAGTACGGGGGCAAGCTCCTACACTTCGAAGACCAGTGGCAAATCTGCATCCATTTCCCTGCACAATGAGTTCAGAGGCTGTTTCTGGTTCCATTCCTCGAAACTATTTAGATTCATTGACAACAGTGATCTTTGATCTGGAACCAAGTTCTGGGGCAATCTCCTACATGTTGGGGCCCAGAGGCAGTTCTGCATCTATATGATGGCCCAGGATCCGAGATTGTTTTTGGTATATGACACACTGAGGCCCAATGGGAGTCTAGAGTCCATCTGCAGCCCCAAGGAGGTCAAGGGCTGTTTCTCGTACCATTCATCGTCATTGCTTAGACTCATCTCACACCAGTGATCTGTGCACTGGATCCAGGTTTGGCAGTGAGATCCTACACACCGAGGCCAGGTGACAGTTCTGTGTTCATCTACCAGGCCATGGAGGTCAGGGGCTGTTTCTGGTTCCATTTGTCATCACTGCTTAGAATCATCTGACACCAGAGATCTTTGTTCCTGATCCAAGTTCGGCTGTGGGCTCAGATACGCTGGTGCCCAGTGGCAGTTCTGAATCTATATGGTGGCCCAGGATCCGAGTTCGTCAGCAGCCTTGAAAACGCCGAGGTCCAGTGTCAGTTCTGGGTCGATTTGCAGGCCCATGGAGGTCAGGGGCTGTTTCTGTTTCCATTCATCATCATTGATTAGAGTCATCTAAAACTAATGATCTGTGCACTTGATCCACTTTTGGCAGCGAGATTCTACACACCGTCACCCAGTGGCACTTCTTTTTCATCTGATGGCCCTGGTAGGCCAGGTGATGTTTCTGGTTCCATTCTTCAACACTGCTTAGAGTCATCTGACAACAATGATCTTTGCTCCTGATCCAAGTTTACTGGAGGATTTGGACTCGCCGAGGCCCAGTGGCAGTTCTGCATCCGTATCCTGGCCCAGGACCCAAGTTCGGCGCAGGTATATGACACGCCACGGCCCCATGGCAATTCTGTGTTTTTCTGCCAGCACAATATCTGAGTTTGCAACGGATTTTAAAATACCAAGGCACAGTGGCATTTTTGTGTCCATCACTGGCCCAGGTGTGCCAGGGGATGTTTCTGGCTACATTCATCGTCACTGTTTTGAGTCATTTGACACCAATGATCTGTGCACCTGATCTGGGTTTGATGGTATTCTCTGACACGCCAAGGCCCAGTGTTCTCTAAGTCTCTCTCTCCTTCTCTCTCTCTCTCTCCTTTCTCTCTCTCCCTCTCTCTGTCACCTTCCAGTTCCTGTCTGCTCTCTCTTCTTTGCTATTTCTCTGACACTCTTCGTCTTTTCTCCTCTCTAACCAACTCACCCTCTCCCACCTGTCTGAAATCTCAGATCAAGGACTTTAATAGGTAGATTTTCCATTGCTCACTGTTCAGTTTCCATTTTGTACTTTCCCCTTCAATGTACACAAAAGACCAACACAATGGATGAGAAAACCATGGAGGGCCTCTCTCTGTGACCTCTCACCATGCCCATGCTTTAATAAGTGAGAATCCGCAGAGATCATTCTCTTGGACTGAACAAACTGTGAGACACCCCTTCAGGTCGGTGTTTATGCCAAGGAATAGGTTCAACACCACATTCACTGAATCATTTGTCTTCTCAGGATTATGCCTTCGGCAGATTCTTGCTTACAATAATCGGTATTCTGGTTCGACTTGAATGTTCATTCATTTTGTTCTACTTTTTGCCATGAGTTCAAGCTGAATCTGAGTTCTGAGATTGGGAGTAAAAAGCCTTCTTCTGCCTAGCCCATGGGAAATACATCTTATGATTGAGGGATACTCCCGGTTACTGTTACCTAAGAAAAACTGTTCAAATGTTTTTGAGGAGGAATGTCTTCAAGGAATATTCCCCAGCTTGTGCATTAATGGACTAAGGAAATGAAAAGGCACACAATACTGAACGAAATTTGTGTTTTGCATGATAGCTTCTTCCAGGAAGGTTTAAATTTCATATCTTAGATTAGATTGAAGGATCTTTGGAATCCAGGTACTTGGGTGCATCAAATGATGTCAGAAGCAGCAGAGTTCATGAGGCAGAGACAGCTTCCTCCATGAGTATGTTGGGAGCCTGATTCAGGATGAATAATACACTTATCCTAGGCTACACTAAGCCTTGGAATGTCTGTGTTTCTAACTGTCTTTCTGTCTGTCTGTCATTTCACTCTCTACCTTTCTTTCTATAAGTCAATGTCTCTGTGTCTTTCTCTGTGTCTCTGTGTCTCACTGTCGGTGTCTCAATGTGTCTGTCTCTTCACACTTGGTGGGAATCTATAATTCTATCTGCTATGCAATGTGTTTGCCTGCCACATTAAACCAAATTCTCTGTCTCTCTCTCTCTCTCTGTCTAGTCCTCTGTTTTTGCCTCTGCACCCTGGGTGAATACCTGAAGCTGTACTTGTTCTGGACTGGTCTCCACCTTAATTGATCTTTTATCTGTCCATTTGTATGTGTCTCTGTCTCTCTGTCTCTGTCTCTCTCTCACTCTGTGTGTGTGTATGTGTGTGTGTCTATCTGTCTCTCTGTCCGAGTACTGAAGAGCATGCTAAAACTCTCTACAAAGGCAAAATTAAGTTGCTTTTTTACTGTCCAAAGATACCCTTCCCATTCCAAAATCAGAATGCTTTCAGACATGTTGCTTCTGTAAAACAGAGTCAGGTGATGTGTCTCCAAATTTTTTTTTTGAAAATCAAAATATCCCTGTATTTTCCAGGGAGCTGAATGGGTCCCATGCAAACAGGTACAAAGATGCTCTCCATGTAAGTAGATTTCAGCCTCTCTATGATCTCAAATTCCTTTCTTCATCATCTGGAATCTCTCTTTCGCAAAACTCTCCTTCATCTTTCCATTCACCGATCTGATACAGGACTTCAGAAACACTTTTGTTTCTAAATTTATTTTCATCTCCTACACTGCTGACATCAGGCAAAGTCCTGGAGGCCTGAGTGAGTACTACCTGTCCTTTCTAACGAAGTTTCAAACAGATACTGCAGGATGTGGTAGTACCTCAACATTCTCGGGGCCCAAATGATGGTCAATGTACTACTACTGCATGATGCAATCTTGAAAACTCGATATCCTTATTATATAAATTGCCATTTCTAACACCCCAACATTCAGTATTCATGGAAAGTAGGAATGAAAGGAGCAGGCATCAGGCTGGCCTGTCCAAGGCACCTGGCATGATGCACTCACTCAGTCAGTACTCTGTTCAGTCCAGCTTTCAACTTTACTAAGACTGCAGGCAGCTTTCAAGGACCACGTTAAAAGACAGATCCAGACACACTTAAGCTCTCTTATTCTCTCTCTCTCCCTCTTTCGCTCTCACTCTCTCTCTCTATCTATATCTCTATATCTCTATATAGATATCTGTCGGTCTTTCCCTCTCCCTTTCATCTTCCTTTTCCTATCTGCTTTCTGCTCTTTGCTATTTCTCTGACCCACTTTGCCTCTTCTCCTCTCTTCTCAACTCACCCTCTCCTACCCTGTTGGAAACCTTTGGTTCATGGAATTTCATAGGTAGGATTTCCATTGCTCAGTGTTCACTTTCCATTTGGTACTTCCCCCTTCAACATACAAAAAAAACACCAATAGTATGGTTGAGAAAGCCATGGAGGGTCTCTCTCTGTGACCTCTCACCAAGCCCATGCTTGGATGAGCGGGAATCCGCAGAGATCATTTTCTCAGTCTGAACAAACAGTGAGAAAACTCTTTAGTTTGGTGAGTATGCCAAGGATGAGGTCCAACAGCACTTTCACTGAATGAATTGTTTTCAGCATTATGCCTTCGGAAGTTTCTTCCCTCCAATGTTAGGTACTCTGTGTTGTTTTGAATATTCAGGCATTTTGTTCTGCCCTTGCACATGACTTCATGCTGACTCTGAGTTCTGAGTTTGGGAGTCCTAAGCCTTTTAGGTCCTGGCCCCTGGGAAATCCATCTTATTATTAAGGCATCTTTCAGGTTACTGTAATGTTAGAAAAACTGTTCAAATGCTTCAATGTAGGAATGTGAAATATCCCAGGATGTTCATTAATGGACTAACAAAATGAAAAGACACACATTACTGAATGAAATTTGAGTTTTGCATGGTAGCTTATTCAGGAAGAGTTAAATTATGTATCTTACAATAGATTGAAGGATCATTGGACTGCAGGTACTTGGGTGTACCAAATGATGTCAGAAGCAAGACAGACTTCATGAGGCAGAAGCAGCAGCACCCTTGAATATGATAGGACCCACCCGTGAAACTTGTATACACATATCTCTGCCTACACTAACTTTTGGTTTATCTCTTTGTCTCTCTGTCTGTTTGTTTGAATTTTCATCTCTAACTCTCTATCACTCACTGTCACTCTCTCTCTCTGTGTATGTCCCTTCAACCTGGTTGTCTACTATAAATCTCCCTGAATTGAACTGGACCTGCCTGCTAACTGAGCCTCTCTCTGTATCTCTTGCTCTGTATCTCTCTCTGTTTATCTCTCTCTCTCCCTTTCCCCCAGTCTCTCACACTCACTCTGTCCTTCTGTCTTTTCTTCAGAAACCTGGATGAATACAGGTAGCTCTGGAATTGCACAGGAATGTATTCTATCAAATCTGATCCTTTTGTCTCTGTCTGTATGTGTCTGCCTTGCTGTCTGTGTTTCTCTTTCTATCTGTCAGAGTATTGAAGATCATGATAACCACAGTAGAATGGCAACATAAAGGTGCTTTTTTAATGTGCTATAGATACACTTCTTTTTGAAACATGAGAATGCTTTCAGCCAAGGTGCTTGTATCAAAAAAGGCAGCTGATATGTCTCCAATTTATGTTTGTGGCAAACCCAAAATTTTCCTGTAATTTCCAGGGACCTGAATGGGACCTATGCAAAAAGGTCCAAAGATTCACTCCACATAAAAAGTCTTCATTCCCTCAATGATCCCAGATTCCTCACCTAAACATCTTGTACCTATCTTTAGAAAAGTCTCCATCATATAACCTTGCAACCCTCTGTCTCAAGGACTAAAGTAATACTTTGTTTTCTAAACTTAACTTCATCTCCTATACTTTTGCCATCTGCGGAGTCTTTGGATGCTCAAGACAGACCCACACATTTTGGAAATCCCTGGGGCAACCAGGTACTCCAGAATGTGATAGTACCCCATTTTTCACAGGGCCCCCAAAATTGGTCAATGCCCTTTCATCAAAAACAAACAGTCATGAGAATTTGAAATCATTATTCCCAAAGTTGCCAAGTCTATGAGCCCAAATTTCCTTGATAAATGAAGGTGGGAATGAAAGGTCCTGGCATCTGGCTACCTGCCCATGTACCCGGAAGGGTGCACTCACTCAGGGCAGTACTCTATTCAGTCCAGGGTTCCTTGGGTAATAACTCTGCAGGCAGGGTTACAGAACCCTATAAAAGACATATCACTTCCTGCAACTGATGTATTATTCTCTATATCATTTTTAATCCACTCTGCTCTCTTCTCTCTTGTTTCTTCCTTTGACCCTCTTCATCTCTTCACTTGTCCAACCCTCTCGCCTTCTCAAAACATGTCGGAAAATCTTAAGGACATGGACATTATAAGATTCGTGTTCCATTTCTCATGCTCTCTCTCTGTGTGAACTATCTCCATACCCGGGCTCGGTTGCCCAGGATATGGCAGAGATAACTTTATGGGACTGATCAAATGATGAAATACCACATGAGTTCGGTGTGTTTCCCAAGGAAGATGTTGGCCACAACATTGGCAGAATCACCAGTAGGTTTCAAATTTACAACTTTGGGAGTCATTTTACTCCACTGTTCGGACCTCTGCTTCCTCTCAATGGTTCAGGCATGTTTTGTTCCACAATTGTCGATGAGTTAAGGCTGACACTGTCATCTGAGATGTTTGATACTGAGCTTCTCTCAACCACCTCATTGGAATTACATCTTAAGTTTAAGGGAATATTGCTGCTGCTGTTACCATGGACAAACTGTTCAATGCCTTATTTTGGAGCAATGTCAATTACCCTGAGACGCTTCTTCAGGAAGGTTTAAATTCCAATTCTTAGATTAGATTGAAAGTTCATGTGGCTGCATCTATTTGGGTGCAAGAGGTGAAGTCAGCAGCAGGACTGAGTTCATTAGTCAGAGACAGATTCTTCCATGAATATGTTGGTAGCCAGCCTCTGGATGTATAATGCAGTAATCCAAGCCTACACTAAGACTTGGACTGTCTGTGTGTCTGTCTGTCATTTCATTCTCTCTCTCTCTAGCACTCACTGTCTCTGTCTCTGTCTCTGTCTCTGTTTCTATCTCTGTGTGTCTCTGCCACTCACTGCCTGTGTCTCTCTGTTTATGTCTCTACACCCTGGGTGGGAGTCTATAGTTCTAACTGCTTTGCAATGTGTTTGCCTGCTACCCTAAGCTGATGTATCTGCCTCTCTGTGTGTCTAGTCCTCTGTTTTTGCCTCAGCACCCTGGCTGAATACCTGAAGTTGTACTTATTCTGCACTGGTCTCCACCTAAAATGAGCTTTTTTATCTGTCTGTCTTCTCTCTCTCTCTCTCTCTCTCTCTCTCTCTCTCTCTCTCTCCGGTGTGTGTTTGTGTGTTTGTGTGTGTGTGTTTGTGTGTGTGTGTGTGTGTGTATCTGTCTCTCTGTCTGAGTACTTAAGAGCATGCTAAAATTGTCTACAATGGCAAAATTAAGGACCAGGGTGCTGAATGGGACTCACCCAAACAGTTCCAAAGAAGCACTCCGGAAAAATAGAATTCAGCCTTTCTATGATCCCAGATTCCTTTCTTCATCATCTGGTTTCTCTCTTTCGTGAATCATCCCATCATCTGTCCTATCACTGCTCTGATACCAGGACATCAGAAACACTTTTGTTTCTAAACTTAACATCATCTCCTACACTGGTGACGTCTGTTGAGTTCTAGGAGACCCGAGTGAGTGCTACCTGGCCTGTCCAAGTAAGGAACAAGTAGATATTCCAGGATTTGGTGCTACCACAACATTCTCAGGTCCCCAATGATTGTCAATGCCCTACTTCAGCAGGATGCAATCTTGAGACGTCAATATCCATATTCCTTAAATTGCCATTTCAAAAACCCCAACATTCAGTATTCAGGGAAAGTAGGAATGAAATGTGCAAGCATCAGGCTGGCTTATCCATTGCACCGGGCTTCTGCACTCCCTCAGGCCATCCTCGGTCAATCCATGCTTCCATGGTTACTAAGTCTGAAAGCAGCTTTAAAAGACCTTTTTAAAGACAGATCCAGACCCATTTAGTCCATCTTTTTCTCCCCCCCGCTGTCTCTCTCTCTCTCTCTCTCTCCCAGTCTCTCACCCTATCTCTGGCTTTCTGTCTTTGCCTCTGCAACCTGGATGAATACCAGCAGCTCTGGACTTGCTTAGGACTGTTCTCTACCAAATGTCATCCTGTTTTTTTCTGTCTGTTTGCATGTGTCTCCCTTGCTGTGTGTTTCTGTCTCTGTCGGAGTATTGAAGAGCATGCTTAACCAGTCTAAAATGGCAAATTAAGGTGCTTTTAATTGTCCTGTAGATACCCTTCTTTATGAAACATGTGAATTCTTTCAGTCAAGTTGCTTGTATCAAAAAAAATGCAGCTGATGTGTCTCCAATTTATGTTTTTGGCAAACCCAAAGTTTTCATGTAAGTACAAGTGAGCTGAATGAGACGCATGCAAAAAGGTCCAAAGAGTCACTCCAGATAAATAGTATTGATTCCCACAATGATCCCAGATTCCTCTCCTCGTCTGGTACCTTTCCCTGGGAAAACCTTCCCTCATCTGACCATGCAATCCTCTGTCACCAGGACATCAGAAATGTTTTGTCTTCTAAACATAGTCTCATCTCCTACACTACTGATGTCTCTCGAGGCTTAGGATGCCAAAGACACAGACACACATTCTGGAAATATGTGGAGCAAACAGTTACTCCAGGATGTGTTAGTACGCCAATATTCACAGGGACCCCAAAGTTGGTCAATGGCATTTCATCAAAAAGAAGCAGTCTTGATAACTCAACATCGTTATTCCCAATGTTGACAAGTTTAAGACCCCAAATTTCCATATAAATGAAGGTGGGAATGAAGGTCTTGGCATCTGTCCTACCCATGCAACCCGGAAGGGTGCACTCACTCAACCAGTACTCTCTTCAGTCCAGGATTCCATTCTAAGTCTGCAGGCAGGGTTAGAGGACCCTTTAAAAGACAGATATATACCCACATCTAATTTATTATTCTCTATCAACTTCCTATTCCTCTCTGCTATCTTATCTCTGGTTTCTTCCTCTGAACCTCTTCATCTCTTCTCCTGTCTCCCCACTCACCCTCTCCAAACATATCAGAAAATCTAAAGTTCACGGATATTCTAAGATTCCTGTTCCATTGCTCAGGGTTCCGTCTCCATTTGTCCATGTAAACAAATGACAAACTGTGGAGCTGGGAGAGCAAATGAGGCTCTCTCTATGTCTCTGTGAACTCTCTCCACCCCCAGGCCTGGTTGAGTGCGATATCACAGGGATATTTTCTGGAGATGATCAAATGCAGAAACACTCCATGAGGACAGTGTGTTAGCCAAAGAAGAGGTCCACAACCACATTTGCTTAATCATCTGTGTGTTTCAGATTCATGACTTTGGTTGTTTCTTCACTCCATTGTTATGACCCCTGTATCGACTCAACAGTTTGGCCAAATTTTGTTCCACATTCGTCGATAAGTTAAGGCTGACTCCGTCATCAGAGATGTTGGGTACCGAGCTTCCTTCAGCCACCCCCGTTGGAAATGCATCTTGTGTTTAAGGGAATCAGGTGCTACTATTACCGTGGAAAAATTGTTCAATGCCTTTGTTTTTTTTTAGAGTAATGTCAAACAACCTACAAAGTACAAAATGGACTAAGAAAATGAAAGGAATAACCTTACTGTAAAAAGGTGAGTTTTCCATGGTTATCTTATTCAGGAAGTTTTAAATTCCATTTCTTAGATTAGATTGAAAGATCATGTGACTGCATCTACTTGGTGGAAGAGAGAATGTCAGCAGCAGGACTGAGTTCATTAGGCAGAGACAGCTTCCTTCAGGAGTAAGTTGGTAGCCAGCGTCTCGAAATATAATGCACTTATCCAAGCCTACATTTAGCCTTGGACTGTCTGTGTGTCTGTCTGTCATTTCATTCTTTAACTCTCTTTCTAGCACTCAATGTCTCTGTCTCTGTGTATCTCTCTCTCTCTCGCACTGTCTGTGTCCCTTTGTATATGTCTCTACACCCTGGTGGGAGTCTATAATTCTGTTTGCAATGTGTTTGCCTGCTACCCTAAGCCAAAATCTCTGTCTCTCTCTGTCTATTTCTCTGTTTTTGCCTCAGCACCCTGGGTGAATACCTGAAGCTGCACTTGTTCTGGACTGGTCTCCATCTAAACTGAGCTTTTTATCTGTCTGTTTGTATGTCTCTCTCTCTCTCTCTCTCTCTCTCTCTCTCTCTATCTCTCTCTCTCTCTCTCTCTGTGTGTGTGTGTGTGTGTGTGTGTGTGTGTGTGTGTGTGTGTATCTTTCTCTCTACCTGAGTACTGAAGAGCATGCTAAAATTCTCTACAATGGCAAAATTAAGGTGCTTTTTTATTGTCCAAAAGATACCCCGTCCCATTCCAAAATGAGAATGCTTCCAGGAAAGTTGCTTCTAGCATAAAGAGGCAGCTGATGTGTCTCCAATTTATGTTTTTGGTAATCCCAAAATAGCCCTATGTGTTCCAGGGAGCTGCATGGGACCCATGCAAATAGGCCCAAAGATGCGCTCAAGAAAAAATTGTATTCAGCCTCTCTATGATACCGGATTCCTTTCTTCATCGTCTGTGATCTCTCTTTCACGAATCACTCCACCACCTGTCCTATCACCACTCTGATACCAGGACTTCAGAAACACTATTGTTTCTAAACTTAACTTCATCTTATACACTGCTGTCATCTGTTGAAGTCTAGGTGAGCCAAGTGAGTGCGACCTGGCTGGAAGGAACAAACAGGTACTCCAGGATGTGCTAGTACCACAACGTTCTCAATTCCCCAATTCCCTCTTCAGCAGGATGCAATCTAGAGAACTCGATATCCTTATTCCCTAAATTGCCATTTCTAACACACCAACAATCAGTATTCAGTGAAATTAAGAATGAAATGTGCAGGCATCAGGCTGGCCTGTCCAAGGCACCTGGCATGATGCACTCACTCAGGCAGTAGTCTGTTCCGTCCAGCTTTCAGAGTTACTAAGTCTGCAGGCCACTTTAAAACACCTGGTTAAATGACAAAGCCCGATCAATCAATTTATGCTAAGTCTCTCTCTCTCTCTCTCTCTCTCTCTCTCTCTCTCTCTCTCTCTCCCTATTCCTCTCTATCCCTCTCTCTCTCACCTTCCAATTCCTATCTGCTATCTGCTCTTTGCTATTTCCCTGACCCTTTTCCTCTTTTCTCCTCTCTACCCAACTCACCATCTCCCAACCTATCTGAAATACTTGGTTCAAGGAATTTCATAGCTAGATTTTCCATTGCTCAGTGTTCAGTTTCCATCTCCTACTTTCCCCTTCAACAAACACAAAAGACCAACACTATTACTGAGAAAGTCATGGGGTGCCCTCTCTCTGTGACCACTCACCATGACCATGCTTTAATCAGAGGCAATCCCCAGAGATCATTCTCTGGGACTGACCAAACTCTGAGACACCAAAACAGGTCGGTGTTTATCCCAAGGATGAGGCTCAACACTATATTCGCTGAATCATTTGTGTTTTCAGGATGATGGCTTCAGCAGTTTCTACCCTCAAATAATAGGAAATTCTCTGTCGACTTGCATGTTCATGCATTTAGTTCTGCGTTTGCCCATGAGTTCAAGCTGACTCTGCGTTCTGAGATTGGAAGTACCAAGCATTCTTTGGAATAGCCCAGGGGAAATAAATCTTAAGATTGAGGCATCCTTCAGGTTACTGTTACCATGGAAAAACAGATCAAATGCTTTTAAGGAGGAATGTCCTATTCCCCAGGTTGTGCATTAATGGTTTAAGAATATGAATGACACATATTACTGAAAGAAATTTGAGTTTTGCATGGTGTGTCTATCATTTCATTCTCTAACTCTCTCTCTAGCACTCACTGTCTCTGTGTCTGTCTCTGTTTCTGTCTCTGTTCATCTCTGTCTCTCATTGTCTGTGTCTCTCTGTATATGTCTCTATACCCTGAATGAGAGCCTATAATTCTAACTGCTTTGCAATGTGTTTGCCTGCTACCATAAGCCAAAGTCTCTGTCTCTCTCACTGACTAGTCCTCTGTTTTTGCCTCAGCACCCTGGGTGAATACCTGAAGCTGTACTTGTTCTGGACTGGTCTCCATCTAAACTGAGCTTTTTATCTGTCTGTTTGTATGTCTCTCTCTCTCTCTCTCTCTCTCTCTCTCTCTCTCTCTCTCTATCTCTCTCTATCTGTGTGTGTGTGTGTGTGTGTGTGTGTGTGTGTGTGTGTATCTTTCTCTCTACCTGAGTACTGAAGAGCATGCTAAAATTCTCTACAATGGCAAAATTAAGGTCCTGTGTGCGGAATGGGACCCATGCAAACAGGTCCAAAGATGCACTCCAGAAAAATAGAATTCAGCCTTTCCATGATCCCAGATTCCTTTCTTCATCATCTGGGAACTCTCTTATGCCAATCACCCCATCATCTGTCCTATCACTTCTCTGATACCAGGACTTCAGAAACGCTTGTTTCTAAACTTAACTTCATCTCCTACTCTGCTGATGGCTGTTGACTTCTATGAGACCTGAGTGAGTGCTACCTGGCCTGTCCAAGGAAGGAGCAAACAGATATTCCAGGATTTGGTGCTACGACAACATTATCAGGTCTCCAATGAATGTCAATACCCTACATCAGCAGGATGCTATCTTGATAACTCGATATCCATATTCCCAAAATTGCCATTTCAAAATCCCCCACATTCAGTATTCAGGGAAAGTAGGAATGAAAGTTGCACACATCAGGCTGACTTGTCCATAGCACCTGGCTTGATGCACTCACTCAGACAGTTCTCTGTCAATCCAGGCTTCCAAGGTTACTAAATCTGCAAGCAGCTTTAAAGGACCCTGTTAAAGACAGATCCTGGTCCATTTAGTCCCTCTTATTCTCTCTCTCTCTCTCTCTCTCTCTCTCTCTCTCTCTCTCTCTCTCGATCTCTCTCCCAGTCTTGCAACCTCTTTCTGGCCTTTTGTCTTTGCCTCTGCAACCAGGTCGCATAG
The DNA here is from genome assembly GCF_003668045.3 of Cricetulus griseus. Classification (NCBI taxonomy): domain Eukaryota; kingdom Metazoa; phylum Chordata; class Mammalia; order Rodentia; family Cricetidae; genus Cricetulus; species Cricetulus griseus. Next base: position 8,478,707 of record NW_023276919.1, on the reverse strand, counting down.
CAGCAGATCTGGACATGTTCAGGACTGTTCTCTACCAAATCTGATCTGTTTGACTGTCTGTTTGCATGTGTCTCCCTTGCTGTGTGTGTCTGTCTCTGTCAGTGTTGAAGAGCATGCTAAACCACACTAAAATGGGAAAATTAATGTTCTTTTTATTGTCCTGTAGATACCCTTCTTTTTCAAACATGTGAATGCGTTCAGTCAAGTTGCTTCTATCACAGAAGGCAGCGGTTGTGTCTCTAATTATGTTTTTGGCAAACCAAAGTTTTCATGTAAGGTCCTGTGAGCTGAATGGGACCCATGCAATAAGGTCCAAAGATTCATTCCAGATAAACATTATTCAGCCTCTCAATGTTCCCAGATTCCTCTCTTCCTCATCCGGTACCCGGACCATCGGATGTATACACAACAGCCACTGGGCCTCTTGACATGTAGGATCTTGCTACATATCTCGGATCCAGAGGACAGATCACTCTTGTCAGAGGACTCTAAATAGTGATGAGGAATGGGACTAGAAACAGCCCCTTGACACTTTGTGCAGGCAGATGGATGCAGAATTGCCACTGGGATTCGACGTGTAGGGTCTTGCCCTGGAACTCTGATCCAGAGCGCAGATCACTTGGGTCAGATGACTCTAAACATTGACAATAAATGGAAGCAGAAACAGCCCCTAAATTCCCTGGTCCAGCTGATGGAGACAGAACTGCCACCAGAACCTGGTTTTCAGAGCCTGTTGCTGAATCAGATCCTGGGCTGGCAGATGGACACAGAACTTCCACTGGGCCTTGGCGTGTCAGAGAATGCCATCCAAGTCAGATTAGGTGCACATATCATTGGTGTCAAATGACTCTAAGCAGTGACGATGAATGTAACCAAAAACATCCGCTGGCAATCCTGGGCCAGTTGATGGACACAGAACTGCCACTGTGGCTCGGTATTTTAGATTCTGTTGCAAACTCAGATCCTGTGCTGGCAGATAAACACAGAGTTGCCACAGGGCCATGGCATGTCATATACCTCCGCTGAAATCGGATCCTGGGCCAAGATATGGATGCAGAACTGCTACTGGGGCTCGGCGTGTCCAAGGCCTCCACTGAACTAGGATCAGGAGTAAAGATCATTGTTGTTAGATGACTCTAAGCAGTGTCGACGAATGGAACCAGAAACATCACCTGGCCTACCTGGGCCAGGAGATGAACAAAGAAGTGCCACTGGGCGATGGTGTGTAGAATCTCGCTGCCAAAACTGGATCCAGATCATTGGTGTTAGATGACTCTAAGCAATGATGATGAATGAAAACAGAAACAGACCCTGATCTCCATGGGCCAGCAGATGGACCCAGAACTGCCACACTGGACCTCGGTGTTTAGGATCTCACTGCCAAACCTGGATCCGGTGCACAGATCACTGGCATAAGATGACTCTAACCAGTGACGACAACGGGAAGCAGAAAAAGCCCCTGGACTCCCAGGTCCGGCAGATTTATACAGAAATGCCAATGGGGCTTGGTGTTTCGTAGCCTGTTGCTGAACTCAGATCCTGGGCTGGCAGATGGACACAGAACTTCCACTGGGCCTTGGCATGACGGAGAATGCCATCGAACTCATATCAGGTACACAGATCATTGGTGTAAAATGACTCTAAGCAGTGACAACGAATGTAACCAGACACAACCCCTGGCCTCCCTGGGCCAGCAGATGAACAAAGAACTTCCACTGGGCACCGGTGTTTAGGGTCTCACTGCCAAAACTGGATCCAGTGCACAAATCATGGGTGTCAGATGACTATAAACAATGACGATGAATGGAACCAGAAAAGGCCCTTGACCTCCATGGGTCTGCAAATGGACACTGGACTCCCACTGTGCCTAAGGGTGTCATATACCACCACCAAACTCGGATCCTTGGCCACCATATTGACTCAAAAATGCCACTGGGCCTCTCGACATGTAGGAGCTCGCCCCAGAACTCGGATACAGATCAAAGGTAACTGTTGTCAGATTACTCTAAATAGTGACGATGAATGGGAACAGAAACAGCCCTTGGACTCCCTGTGCAGGCAGAGGGATGCTGAACTGCCACTGGGCTTTGACGTGTAGGTGCTTGCCCCTGAACTCGGATCCAGAGCACAGATCTCTGGTGTCAGAAGACTCTAAGCAGTGACAACTAATAGAAGCAGAAACAGTCCCTGGCCTACCTGAGCCAGCAGATGGACGATGAATGTAACCAGAAACATCCCCTGGCCCACCTGCACCAGTGGATGGACACAGAACTGCCACTATGCCTCGGTATTTTAGAACCCTTTTCTGAACTCAGATCCTGTGCTGGCAGATAAAACCAGAGCTGCCACTTGGCTTTGGCCTTTCCCAGCCAGCAGCTGAACTCTCAATCAGGAGCAAAGTCCAATGGTGTCAAATGACTGTAAGCAGTGATGACAAATGGAACTGGAAACAGAACCAGGCTTACCTGGGCTGGGAGATGGGCACTGAACTGGCATTGGGCCTCGGCATGTCCAAGGCCTCCACCGAACTCATATCAGGAACAAAGATCAATGGTGGCAGATGACTGTAAGCAGTGATGACTAATGGAACTGGAAACAGAAACTGGTTTACCTGGGCCAGCAGGTGGACACAGAACAGCCACTGGGCCTCGGTGTGTCATATACCAACACCAAACTCGGATCCTGGGCCAGCATATGGTTGCAGTACTGCCACTGGGCCTCGGCATGACCAAGGCCCCCACCGAACTTGGATCAGGAGCAAAGATCACTGGTGTCTGATGACTCTAAGCAGTGACGATGAATGGAACCAAAACATCACCTGGACTACCTGGTCCAGCAGATAAACAAAGAACTGCCACTGGGCGTCGGTGTTTAGAATCTTGCTGCCAAAACTGGATCCAGTGCACGGATCATTGGTGTTAGATGACTCTAAGCAATGACGATGAATGGAAACAGAAACAGCCCTGACCTCCATGGGCCTGCAGATGGACCCAGAAGTGTCACTGGTCCTCAGAATTTGGAGGCTCCTGACGAACTCAGATCGTGGTACATCATATGGATTCAGAACTGCACTGGGTATCTGTGTATCCGAGCCCACAGTTGAACTCGGATAAGGAGCAAAGGTTATGGGTGTCAGATGACTCTTAGCAGTGATGGCGAGTGAAACGAGAAACAGCCCCTGCCTTCCATGGGCTGGCAGATGAACACAGAATTGCCACTGGTCCTCGGTGTGTAGGATCTCTCTGCCAAACCTGGATCCGGTGCACAGATCACTGGTGTTAGATGACTTTAAGCAATGATGATTATTGGAACCAGAAACAGTACTGACCTCCATGGGCCTGCAGATGGACACCAGATTCACACTGGGCTTCTGTATGTCATATACCACCGCCAAACTTGGATCCTGGGCTTCCATATAGACGCAGAAATGCTACTGTGCCTCCGTTTGTAGGATCTCGCTGCCAAATTAGGATCCCGTGAACTGATCACTGGTGTCAGATGCCACTAACCAGTGATGACAAAGGAAGCAGAAACAGCCCTTTGATTCCCCGGTCTGGAACATAGGAACCGAAATGCCAATGGGCCTTGGCGTTCCGTAGCCTGTTGCTGAACTCGGATCCAGGGCTGGCAGATGGACACAGAATATCCACTAGGCCTGGCGTGTCAGAGAATGCTGTCGAACTCAGATCAGGTGCACATATCATTGGTTTCAAATGACTCTAAGTAGTGCTGATGAATATAACCAGAAACATCCCCTTGCCCACCTGTGCCAGCAGATGGACACAGAAATGTCACTGTGCCTCAGTATTTTAGAACCCGTTGCCAAACTCAGATCCTGTGCTGGCAGATAAATGCAGAGCTGCTACTGGGCCTTAGCGTTTCCGAGCCTGCAGGCAAACTCGCATCAGGAGCAAAGATCAATGGTGTCAGATGACTCTAAGCAGTGAGAACGAATGGAACCATAAATATTACCTGGCCTCCCAGGGCCAGCGGATGAACAAAGAAATGCCATTGGGTGTCTGTGTGTAGGACCTCGCTTCCAAAACTGGATCCAGTGCACAGAACATTGGTGTTAGATGACTCTAAGCAACGACAATGAGTAGAACCAGAAACATCGCCTGGCATATCTGGGCCAGTGAAAGGACACAGAATTGCCACTTGGTCTTGTTGTGTCGTATCCTGCCGTCGAACTCGCCGTCGATCCTGGGCCACCGTATGGATGCAGAAATGCCACTGGGCTTCGGCATTTCAGAGCCCATTGCCGAACAGCATTGAACCGTTTTTTTCCATGGTAACAGTAGCAGGTAGATTCCCTTAAACATAAGATGTAATTCGCATGGAGGGGGGTGAACGATGCCCGGAACCCAACATCTCAGATGATGGAGTCAACTTTAACTTATCGACAATTGTGGAACAAATTGTGCCCGAACCGATGAGACAGTGCAGGGGTAAGGAGGGTGGAGGGAAGAAACTGCAAAAGTTGTAAATTTGATATACACAGGTGATTCAGCAAATGTGGTGGTAGATCTCTTCCTTTGGATACACACTGACTTCATGTGGTGTTTCAATGTTTGATCAATACCAGAAAAAGGTCTCTGCAATGTTTTGTACAACCAACCCTGGGTATGGAGAGAGTTCACAGAGAGAGAGAGCCTCCATAGCTTTCACAGCACCAGAGTTGGTCATTTGTTTACGTGGAAGGGGAAAGACCTCTATGGCGAGAGAACCCTGAGCAATGGAACATGAATCTTAGAATGTCCATGAACATTAGATTTTCTGACATGATTGGAGAGGGTGATGGGGGAAACAGGAGAAAAGATGAAGTGTGTCAGTGAAAAAAAAACAGAGAAGATAGCAGAGAGGACTTGGACGGTGACAGAGAGAATAATACTTTAGTTGTAGGTAGGGATCTGTCTTTAACAGGGTCCTTTAAAGCTGCTTGCAGATTTAGTAACATGGATGCCTGGATTGACATAGGACTGCCTGATTGAGTGCATCACGCCAGCTGCCATGGACAAGCCAACCTGATGCCTGCACCTTTCATTCCTGTTTTCCCTGAACAGTGAATGTTGGGGTTTTAGAAATGGCAATTTAGGGAATATAGATGTCGAGTTCTCAAGATTTCATCCTGCAGAAGTAGGGCATTGACAATCATTGGGTACCTGAGAATGTTGAAGTTACTTTTAGAAACAAAAGACACACACAAACACACAAACACACACACACACACACACACACACAGAGAGAGAGAGAGAGAGAGAGAGAGAGAGAGAGAGAGATACAGACAGACACATAAAAGCTCAGTTTAGGTGGAGACCAGTTCTGAACATGTACAGCTTCAGGTATTCACTCTGGGTGCTGAGGCAAAAACAAAGGACTACACAGTGAGAGAGACAGAGACTTTGGTTTAGGGTAGCAGGCAAACACATTGCAAAGCAGTGAGAATTATAGGAGATGAGGTTAAGTTTAGAAGACAAAATATTTCTTAAGTCCTGGTGACAGAGGGTTTCATGGTCAAATGATGGAAGCTTTACCCAAGTAAAGGTACCAAAGGAGGAGGAGAAGAATCTGGGATCATTGTGGGAAAGAATACTATTTATCTTGAATGAATCTTTAGAAATTTTTGCATGGGTGACATTCAGGTCAATGGAACTTACAGGAAAACATTGGCTGTGCCAAAAACATAAATTTGAGACACATCTCCTGCCTTATTTTCTTAAAATCAACTTGGCTGAAAGCATTCACATTTTTGAAAAAATCCGCATCTAAAGGATAATAAAAACCTCGTTAAGTTTGACGCTTTAGGGTGGTTTAGCATGCTGTTCAATACTCTAACAGAGAAAAAGAAACAAACACAGCAAGGGTGATACATACAGACAGAGAAACAAAAGGATCAGATTTGGTAGATAACTGTCCTGAGCCAGTCAAGAGCTGCTGGTATTCATCCAGGTAGTGGAGGGAAATACAGAAGGCGAGAGAGATGGTGTGAGATTTGGAGAGAGCAAGAGTAAGAGAGACACAGAGAGACAGGGAAGTGGGGCTCATCTAGCAGGGAGTTCCAGTGAAATTTAGGTAGAGTTATAGCGGGCGGCCCACTAGCGTGAAGGGACATACACAGAGAGACAGTGACAGTGATTGATAGACGAATAGAGTTGACAATTCAGACATACAGACAGAAAGACACACAGAGAAGCCAAGGCATAGTGTAGGCTGAAATATATGAAATCCAGTCCGCTGGTGGGTTTTCTCATACTCAAGGAATATGCTTTCTCTGCCTCATGAACTCTGCTTTACTTCTGACATCATTTGGTGCACCCAAGACCTGCAGAGCAATGATTCTTCAACCTAATCTAAGATATGGAATATAAACATTCCTGGAAGAAGCCACCATGTAAAACTCAAATTTCTGTCAGTAATGTGTGTCTTTTCATTTTGTTTGTCCATTATGCACAACCTGGGGAATATGACATTCCTCCTTAAAAGCATTTGAACTGTTTTTCCAAGGTTACCATAACAGGAAGTATGCCTCAATCATAAGATTTCTTTTCCATGGACTAGGCTGAAGAAAGTTTGGTACTCCTAATCTCAGAATCAGAGTCAGTTTGAACTCATCGGCAAAGGCAGAACAAAATACCTGAACATTCAAGGCGACACAGAATACTTATTTTTGGAGGGAAGAAACTGTTGAAGGCATGATCCTGAAATCACAAATGATTCAGCGAATGTGTTGTTGGACCTCATCTTTGGGATAAACACCGACCTGAAGGGGTGTCTCACAGTTTGGTCAATCCAAGAGAATGATCATTGCGATTTTCAACTCATCAAAGCCTGGACATGGTGAGAGGTCACAGAGAGAGACCTTCCATGGCTTTCTCAGCAATAGTGTTGGTGTTTTGTGCACGTTGAAGGGGAAAGTACTAAATGGAAACTGAACACAGGGTAACTGAAAAACTACCTATGAAATTCCATGAACCAAGGATGTCAGACAGGGTGGGAGAGTGTGAGTTGGGGAGAGAGTAGAAGAGACGAAGAGGGTCAGAGAAATGGCGAAGAGCAGATAGCAGATAGGAAATGGAAGATGAAAAGGAGACACACACACACACACAGAGAGAGAGAGAGAGAGAGAGAGAGAGAGAGAGAGAGAGACAGAGAGACAGAGAGACAGAGAGACAGAGAGACTAAGAGAGCATAAGTGGGTTGGGATCTGTCTTTAACCGGCCCTTTTAAAGCGGCCTGCAGACTTAGTAACCCTGAAAGCTGGACTGAACAGAGTACTGCCTGAGTAAGTGCATCATGCCAGGGGCCTTGGACAGGCCAGCCTGATGCCTGCACCTTTTATTTCTACTTTCCCTGAATACTGAATGTTGGGGTGTTAGAAATGGAAATTTAGAAAAAAGATATCGAGTTCTCAAGATTGCATCCTGCTGAAGTAGGACATTGACCATCACTGGGGACCTGAGAATGTTGTGGTCCACAACCTGGAATATCTGTCTGAACCTTCCTTGGAAAGGGCAGGTAGCACTCACTCGGGCCTCCAGGACTTCGCCTGATGGCAGCAGTGTAGGAGATGAAGTTAAGTTTAGAAACACAATGTTTCTGAAGTCATGTATCAGATTGGTGAATGGAGAGATGATGGAGTGATTCTAGAAAGAGAAATTCCAGATGATGCAGAAAGGAATTTGGGATCATAGAGAGACTGAATATTAGTTTTCTGGAGAGCATCTTTGGACCTGTTTGCATGGGTCCAATTCAGATCCCTGGAAATTACAGGGATATTTTGGTTTTATCAAAAACATAAGTTGGAGACACATTAGCTGCCTCTTTATTATAGAAACGACTTGGCTGAAAGCATTCTCACTTTGGAATGGGAAGTGTATCTTTTGGACAATAAAGAAGCATCTTAATTTTGCCATTGTATAGAGGTTTCCCATGCTCTTCAGTACTCAGACATAGAGACAGATAGACACACACAGACACAGACACACACACACACACACACACACACACACACACACACACACAGAGAGAGAGAGAGAGAGAGAGAGAGAGAGAGACAGACAGACAGACAGATAGATAGATAGATAGATAGATAAACAGACAGATAAAAGCTCAGTTTATATGGAGACCTGTCCAGAACAAGTACGGCTTCAGGTATTCACCCAGGGTGCAGAGGCAAAAACAGTACTAGACAGAGAGAGACAGAGACAGAGACAGAGACTTTGGTTTAGTGTAGCAGGCAAACACATTGCAAAGCAGTTAGAGTTACAGATTCCCACCCTGGCTGTAGAGACATATACATAGAAACACAGACAGTGAGAGACAGAGATACACAGAGAAAGACACAGAAACAGGAGGTAGAGAATGAAATGACAGACAGAAGACAGACAGACAGACACACAGACAGTCCAAGTCTTAGTGTAAGCTAGGATAAGTGTATTACTCATCCAGAGGCAGGCTACCAATATACTCATGGAGAAAGCTGTTTCTGCCTAATGGACTCTCTCCTGCTGCTGACATCATCTCATAAACCCAACTACCTTCAGTGTAATTATCTTTCAATCTAACATAAGAAATGGAATTTAAATTTTCCTGCAATAAGCTAACCATAGAAAACTCACCTTATTTACAGTAATTTGATTCCTTTCATTTTCTTAGACCATTAATATACTTCTGAGGGTATTTGACATTGCTCCATAAAATAGCATCGAACATATTTTCCACGGTAACTGAAGGAGCTAGATTCCATTAAAATAAGATGTAATTCCAAAGAAGGTGGCTGAAGGAGTCTTGGTACCCAACATCGCAGAAGACGGTGTCAGCCTTAACTCATCTACAATTGTGGAATAACACATGACTGAACCATTGAGTTGAAGCGGGAGTCCGAACTGTGGAGGAAAAAAACTCCCAAAGTCGTAAATTTAAAACACACCGGTGATTCAGCCAATGTGGTGGTGGACATCTTTTTGGGAAACACGCCGAACTCATGTGGTATTTCACCATTTGGTCAGTCCCAGAAAATGATCTCTGTGATATCCTGCTCAACCGAGCCTGGATATACAGATAGTTCACAGTGAGAGAGACTCTATGGCTTTCACAGATCCAGAGTTGGTCATTTGTTTACTTAGAAGGGGAAACCTCGCTATGGAGATGGAACACTGAGCAATGGAACACGAATCTTAGAATGTCCATGTACTTAAGGTTTTCGGACATGGTTGGAGAAGGTGAGTGGGGTGGACAGTAGAAGAGATGAAGAAGGTTAGAGGAAGCTACCAGAGAGAAGGTAGCAGAGAGGATTGAAAATGACAGAGAGAATAATACATCAGTAGGAAGTGATCTGTCTTTTATAGGGTCCTATGTGCCTGCCAGCAGACTTATTATCCAAGGAACCCTGGGCTGAACAGATTACTGGCTGAGGGAGTCCACCCTTCCAGGTGTCAGGGGCAGGTAGCCAGATGCCAGGACCTTTCATTCCCACCTTCATTTATTAAGGAAATTTGGGGTCATAGACTTGGCAACTTTGGGAATAACGATTTTGAGTTCTCAAGACTGCTTCTTTTTGATGAAAGGACATTGACCAACTTTGGGGGCCCTAAGAATAATGGGGTACAATTACATCCTGTAATACCTGGTTGCCCCAGTTATTTCCAGAATGTGTGGCTCTGGCTTGAGCATCCTATGCCTCAGCAGATGTCAGCTGTGTAGGAGGTGAAATTTAGTTTAGAAAACAAAGTATTACTTAAGTCCTTGAGAGAGAGGGTTGCATGGTCATATGAGGGAGGCTTTTCCAAATGGAAGGTACAAGATGTTTAGGAGAGGAATCTGGGATCATTGAGGGAATGAATACTATTTATCTGGAGTGAATCTTTGGACTTTGTTGCATGGGTCTCATTCAGCTCCCTGGAATTTACAGGAAAACTTTGGGTTTGCAACAAATATATATTGGAGACAAATCAGCTGACATTTTTGATACAAACACTTGGCTGTAAGCATTTACATGTTTGAAAAAGAAAGGTATCTAAAGACAATAAAAAAGCACTTTTATGTTGCCATTCTAATGCGGTTTAGCATGCTCTTCAATACACTGACAGAGAGAGACAGAAACACACACAGCAATGGAGACACATACAGATAGAAACAAAAGGATCAGATTTGTAAGAGTACATTCCTGAGAAATTCTAGAGATGCCTGTATTCATCCATGTTGCTGAAGAAAATCCAGAAGGCCAGAGAGAGGGTGAGAGACTGGGAGAGACGGAGAGAGAGATAGAAACAGAGAGAGAAACACAGAGAGAGACAGAGAGAGAGATCGACAGAGATAGAGGATCACTTAGCAGGCAGGTCCAGTTCTATTCAGGTAGATTTATAGCAGACAACCAGGTTGAAGGGACATACACAGAGAGACAGTGACAGTGAGTGATAGAGATTTAGAGATGAAAATTCAAACAAACAGAGAGAGACAAACAGAAAAACCAAAAGTTAGTGTAGGCAGCGATATGTGTATACAAGGTTCATGGGTGGGTCCTATCATATTCAAGGATGATGCTGTCTCTGCCTCATGCACTAATGAACAACCTGGGGTATTTGACATTCTTCCATAAAAGCATTTGAAATTTTTTTAGGTTACAGTAACCTGAAGGATGCCTTAATAACAGGATGTATTTTCCATTGGCCAGAACCAAGCAGGCATTGCACTCCCTAACTCAGAACTCAGAGTCAGCATCAAGTCATGGGCAAAGGCAGAACAAAATGCCTGAACATTCAAGACAACACAGAATACCTAATATTGGAGGGAAGATACTTCCGAGGTCATAATGCTGAAAACACTAATCATTCAGCAAATATGCTGTTGGACCTCATCATTGGCATACACACCAAACTAAAGGGGTGTCTCACCATTTGGTCAGTCTGAGAAAACGATCTCTGCTGATTCCTACTCATCCAGGCATGGGCATGGTGAAAGGTCACAGAGAGAGACCCTTCATGGATTTCTCAGGAATACTGTTGGTCTTTTGTGTACGTTGAAGCTGAAAGTACAAAATGAAAACTGAACATTGAGCAATGGAAAACCTACCTATGAAATTCCATGAACCAAGGATTTCAGACATGGTGGGGCAGTGTGAGTTGAGAAGAGGCAAAGAGTGTCAGAAAAATAGCAAAGATCAGATAGCAGATAGGAAGTGGAAGATGAGATGGAGAGACAGAGAGAAAGAGAGAGACAGAGAGAGGGAGAGAGAGAGAGAGAGAGAGAGAGAGAGAGAGAGAGAGAGAATAAGAGAGAGAGAGAGATAAGAGAGCATAGTTGTGTCTGGATCTGTGTTTTAATGTGGTCCTTGAAAGCTGCCTGCAGACTTAGTAACATTGAAAGCTGGGCTGAACAACTGCCTTACTGAGATCATCATGCCAGGTGCCTTGGACAGGCCAGCCTGATGCCTTCACCTTTCATTCCTACTTTCCCTGAATACTAAATGGTGGGGTGTTAGAAATGGCAATTTAGATAATAGGGATATCGAGTTCTCTAGATTGCATCCAGCTGAAGTAGGGCATTGATACTCATTGGGGACATGAGAATGTTGTGGTAGTACCAAATCCTGGAGAATCTGTTTGTTCCTTCCTTGCACAGGCCAGGTAGTACTCACTCGAGCCTCCAGGACTTCACCTGATGGCAGCAGTGTAGGAGATGAAGTTAAGTTTAGAAAGACAATTGTTTCTGAAGTCCTGTATCAGAGTAGTGAATGGACAGTTGATGGAGTGATTCTAGAAAGAGAGAACCCAGAGGATGAAAAAAGGAATTTGGGATCATAGACAGGCTGAATACTAATTTTCTGGAGTGCATCTTTGGACCTGTTTGCCTGCGTCCCATGCAGATCCTTGGAACTTACAGTGATATACTGTTTTTTTCCAAAAACATAAGTTGGAGACACATTAGCTGCCTCTTTATTATAAAAGTGACTTGGCTGAAAGCATTCTCATTTTGAAATGGAAAGGGGAGTTTTTGGCCAATAAAAAAGCACCTTAATTTTGCCATTGTAGAGAGGTTTAGCATGCTCTTCAGTACTCGGACAGAGAGAAAGATACACACACACACACACACACACACAGAGAGAGAGAGAGAGAGAGAGAGAGAGAGAGAGAGAGAGAGAGAGAGAGAGAGAGAGAGAGAGACTTTGGTTTCGTGTAGCAGGCAAACACATTGCAAAGCAGTTAGAAATATAGATTCCCACCCAGGCTGTAGAGACATATATATAGAGACACAGACAATGAGAGACAGACACACACAGAGAAAGAGACAGGGACAATGAGTGAGAGAGAGAGAGGTAGAGAATGAAAGGCATACACACAGACACACAGACAGTCCAAGGCTTAGTGTAGGGTAGGATTAAGTGCATTTTTCATCCAGAGGCAGGCTCCCAACATACACATGGAGAAAGCTGTCTCTACCTTATGAACTCTGTCCTACTGCTGACATCATTTCATGAACCCAACTATCTGCAGCATAATGATCTTTCAAACTAATCTAAGAAATGTAATTTAAACTTTCCTTGAATAAGGTAACCATGGAAAACTCACCTTTTTTTACAATAATGTGACTTGTTTCATTTTCTTAGTCTACTTTTGTACTTGTTAGGGTATATGACTTTGCTCCACTAAATGGCATTGAACAGTTTTTCCACGATAAAAAAAGCAGCTAGATTCTTGTAAACATAAGATGTAATTCCAATGGGGGTGGCTAAACGTCTCAGAAGATGGTGTCAGCTTTATCTCATCGACAACTGTAGAACAAAATATGCCTGAACCGTTGAGATGACACAGGGGTCCAAACAGTGGAGAGAAGAATCTCCCAAAGTCGTAAGTCTGAAACCCACAGGTTATTCTGCAAATGTGGTGGTGGACCTCATCCTTGGGAAACAAACTGTCCTCGTGGGGCTTTTCAGCATTTGGTCAGCTCCAAAAAATATCTCTGTGATGTCACACTCGACTGAGTCTGGGTATGGAGAGAGTTCATAGAGATAGAGCCTCCATTGCTTTGTGTGCTCCATAGTTGGTCATTTGTTTACCTGGAAGGGGAAAGCTTGCTATGGAGATGGAATCCTGAGCAATGAAACAGGAATCTTAGAATGTATATGAACTTTAGATTTTCTGACATGGTTGGAGAGGGTGGGTGGGGGAGACAGGAGAAGATTTGAAGAGGTTCAGAGGAAAACACCTGAGAAGATAGCAGAGAGGAATTGGAAGGTGACAGAGAGACTAATGCATTAATGTGGATAGGGATCTGACTTTTAAAGGGTCCTGTAACCCTGCCTGCAGAATTATTAACCATGAAACCCTGGACTGTATAGAGTACATACTGAGTGAGTGCACCCTTCCTGGTTTCATGGGCAGGACAGATGCCAAGTCCCTCATTCCCACCTTCATTTATTATGGAAATTTGGGTTCTTAAACTTGGCAACTTCGGGAATAACGATGTCAAGTTCTCAAGACCGTTTCTTTTACATGAAATAGCATTGACCAAATTTGGGGGCACTGAGAATATTGGGGTACTAACACTTCCTGGACTATCTGTTGCTCCATGTATTTCCAGAATGTGTGGCTCAGTCTTGGGCATCCTAGGTCTTGACAGATGTCAGGAGTGTATGAGATGAGGTTAAATTTAGAAGACAAAATATTTCTTAAGTCCAGGTGACAGAAGGTTGCATGGTCAACAGATGGAAGTTTTTTCCTTGGGAAAGGTACCAGATGAGGGGAGAGCAATCTTGGATCATTTTGGGTATCAATATTATTTTTCTGGAATGAATCTTTGGACCTTTTTGCATTGCTCCCATTTTGCTCACTGGAACTTACATGAAAACATTGGGTGTGCCAAAAACATAAATTGGAGACACACAAACTGCCTTCTTTTGATATAAGTAACTTGGCTGAAAGCATTCACATATTTCAAAAAGAAGGGTATTTATAGGACAATAAAAAGCATCTTAATTTTGCCATTTTAGAGTGGTTTATTATGGTCTTCAATACTCTAACATAGAGAGAGAAACACACACAGCAAGGCAGATACATACAGACAGAGATACAAAAGGATCAGACTTGGTAGATAACAGTCCTGAGCAAGTTCAGAGCTGCTGGTATTCATCCAGGTTTCAGAGGGAAAGACAGAAGGTGAGAGAGAGTGAGATATTGCGAGAGAACGAGAGCAAAAGAGTGAGACAGAGAGACAGAGAGAAGGGTGGCTCAACTAGCAGGCAGTTCCAGGGCAATTCAGGAAGAGTTCTAGCGGGCGGCCCACCAGGGTGAAGGGACATACACAGACATTGACAGTGAGTGATAGGGAATTAGAGTTGAAAATTCAGACATGCAGACAGAGAGACACACAGTCAAACCAAGGCTTAATGTGTGCTGAGATATGTGAATACCGGGTACACAGGTGGGTCCTCTCATACTCAAGGAGAATTTTTTCTCTGCCTCATGAACTCTGCTTTGCTTCTGACATCATTGGATGCACCCAAGTACCTGCAGTCCAATGATCCTTCAATCTAATCTAAACTTCCTGGGAAAAGCTACCATACAAAACTCAAATTTTGTTTAGTAACATGTGTCTTTTCATTTTCTTTGTCCATTAATGCACAAACTATGGAACAGGACATTCCTCCTTAAAAGCATTAGAACAGTTTTTGCAAGGTAACAGTACCTGAAGGATGCCTCTATCATAAGATGTATTTTCCATGGACAAGGCCGAAGAAGGCATGGGATTACCAATCTCAGAACTCAGCGTCAGCTTGAACTCATGGGCAAAAGCAGAGCATAATGCCTGAACATTCAAGTCGACACAGAACACCTATTTTTTGGAGGGAAGAAACTGTCGAAGGCATGATCCTGAAAACAAAAATGATTGAGTGAATTTGGTGTTGTACGTCATCCTTGTGATAACCAACCACCTGAAGTGGTGTCTCACAGTTTGGTCAGTCCGAGAGAATGATCTCTGCGGATTCCCACTGATCAAATCTTGTGCATGTTGAGAGGTCACAGAGAGAGACCCTCCCTGGCTTTCTCTGCAATAGTGTTGGTCTTTTGTGTATGTTGAAGGGGAAAGTACGAAATGGAAACTGAACACTGAGCAATGGAAAACCTCCCTTGAAATTCCATGCACCAAGGATTTCAGACACGGAGGGAGAGGGTGAGTTGGGGAGAGAGGAGAAGACACAAAGTGTGTCAGAGAAATAGGAAAGAGCTGATAGCAGGTAGGAACTGGAAGGGGAGAGGGAAAGGGTGAGAGAGAGAGAGAGAGAGAGAGAGAGAGAGAGAGAGAGAGAGAGAGAGAGACTAAGAGATCATCTGTGGTTCGGGATGTGTCTTTTAACGGTGTATTTAAAGCAGCCTGCAGACTTAGTAACCCTGAAAGCTGGACTGAAGAGAGTACTGCCTGAGTGAATGCATCATGCAAGGTACCTTGGAAAGGCCAGATTTATGCTTGCAGCTTTCATTCCTGCTTTCCCTGAATACTGATAGTTGGGCCGTTAGAAATGGCAATTTAGGGAATAAGAATATCGAGTTCTCTAGGTTGCATCCTGCTGAAGTAGTGCATTGACAATTGTGGGGACCTGAGAAAGTTGTGGTACTACCACATCTTTGAGTATATATTTGTTCCTTCCTTGGACAGGCCAGGCAGCACTCACTTAGATCTCCTAGACCTCAACAGATGATAGCAGTGTAGGAGATGAAGTTAAGTTTAGAATCAAAAGTGTTTCTGAAGACCTGGTATCAGGACAGATGATGTAGTGATTCACGAAAGAGATCCCAGATGATGAAGAAAGGAATCCGGGTTAATAGAGAGGCTGAATACAATTTTTTCTAGAGTGCATCTTTAGAACTGTTTGCATGGGGCCCAGGCAGCTCCCTGAAAATTACAGGGATATTTTGTTTTAACCAAAAACATAAATCGGAGAAACATCAGCTGCCTCTTTATGATGGAAGCGAATTGGCTGACAGCATTCTCATTTTGGAATGGGAAGGGTATCTTTTGGAAAATAAAAAAGCACCTTAATTTAGCCATTGTTCATAGGTTTAGCATGGTCTTCATTACGCAGACAGAGAGACAGATAAACACACACTAACACACACACACACACAAACACACACACACACACACACACACTGAGGAACCCATACAAAGAGACAGATAAATGCTCAGTTTAGTTACAGACCAGTCTAAAACAAGTGTACCTTCAGAAATTCACCCAGGGCGCACAGGGAAAAATAGAGGACTAGACAGAGAGACAGAAATTTTGCTTAGGCTAACAGGCAAACACATTGCAAAGCAGTTAGAATTATAGACTCCCACCCAGGGTGTAGAGGCATATACAGAGTGACACAGACAGTGAGAGACATAGATACACAGAGACAGAGACAGTGAGTGCTAGACAGAGAGATGAGAATGACATGACGGCCTGAAACACAGACAGTCCAAGGCTTAAGTAGGCTTTGATAAGTGCATTATACATCCAGAGGCTGGCTATCAAATACTGCTGGAGGAAGCTGTCTCTACCTAATGAACTCAGTCCTGCTGCTGACATAATCTCTTGCAACCAAGTAGATGCAGTCACATGATCTTTCAATCCTATCTAAGAAATGGAATTTAAACCTCCTGAAGAGCTAACCAAGGAAAACTCGCCTTTGTTACAGTAATGTGATTCCTTGAGTTCTCAGTCAATTAATGTATTTTTAGGGTATTTGATATTGCTCTACAAAAAGGCATTGAACATTTTTTTCCATGGTAACAGTAGGAGCTAGATTCCCTTAAACATAAAATGCACTTCCAATGGGGTGGCTGAAGGAGTCTCGGTGCCCATCATCTCAGAAGATGGTGTCACCCTTAACTTATCGAAAATTGTGGAACAAAAAATGCCCAAAACGTTGAGACAACACAGGGGTCCGAACACGGGAAGGAAGAAACTCCCAAAGTCATAAGTCTGAAACCCACAGGTGATTCAGCAAATATGGTTGTGGACCACTTCTTTGGGAAACACACTCCCTTCTTGGGGTGTTTAGCATTTGTTCATCTCCAAAAAATATCTCTGTAATGTCCCGCTCAACCGAGTCTGTGTATGGAGTGAGTTCACAGTGAGAGAGAGCCTCCATGGCTTTCAGAGTTCCAGAGTTGGTCATTTGTGGAAGGGGAAAGCTCGCTATGGAGATGGAATCCTGAGCAATGGAACAGCAACCTTAGAATGTCCAAGAACTTTAGATTTTCTGACATGGTTGGAGACGGTGAGTTGGGGAGACAGGAGAAGGGATGAAGAGGGTCAGAGGAAGTACCAGAGAGAAGATAGCAGAGAGGAATTTGAAGGTGACAGAGAAAATAATACGTTAGTCTTGGATAGGTATCTGTCTTTTAAAGTTCCTATAACTCTGATGGCAGACTTATTAACCACGGAACCTTGGACTGAACAGAGTTCTTGCTGAGTGAGTTCACCCTTCCAGTTTTCATGGGCAGGACAGGTGCCAAGACCTTCATTCCCACTTTCATTTATTATGGAAATTTGCGTCTTAAACTTGGCAACATTTGGAAAAAGATGTCGAGTTCTCAAGTCTGCTTCTTTTTGAAGACAGGACATTGACCAAATTTGGGGGCCCTGAGAATAGTGGGGTACTATCACATCCTGGAGTACCTGGATGCTCCAAGAATTTCCAGAATGCATGGAACTGTGTTGTGCATCCTAACCCTCAACAGATATTAGCAGTGTAGGAGATGAGGTTAAATTTAGAAGACAAAATATTTCTTAAGTCCTGGTAACAGAGGGTTTCATGTTAAAACGATGGAGGCTTTTCCCAGGGAAAGGTACCAGAAGAGGAGGAGTGGAATGTGGGATCATTGTTGAAAAGAATGCTATTTATCTGGAATGAATCTTTGAAAATTTTTGCATGGGTGCCATTCAGGTCAATGGAATTTACAGGAAAACATTCGGTGTGCCAAAAACATAAATTGGAGACACATCTCCTGCCTTCTTTAGATACAATCAACTTGGCTGAAAGCATTCACATGTTTGAAAAAGAACCGTATCTAAAAGCCAATTAAAAGCACCTTAATTTTACCATTTTAGAGTGTTTAGCATGCTCTTCAATACTCCAACAAAGAGAGAGAAAAACACACTGCAAGGAGATACATACAGGCAGAGAAACAAAGGGATCAGATTTGGTAGATAACAGTCCAGAGCAAGTCAAGAGTTGCTGGTATTCATCCAGATTTCGGAGGGAAATACAGAAGGCAAGAGAGAGTGTGAGAGATTGGGAGAGAACGAGAGTAAGAGAGAGATAGAGAGACAGATAAGGGGGGCTCACCTAGCAGGGAGTTCCAGTAAAAATCAGGTAAAGTTATAACGGGTAGCCTACCATGGTGAAGGGACATACACAGGAGACAGTGACAGAGATTGATAGACAATTAGAGTTGAAAATTCAGACATACAAAGAGACACACAGACAAACCAAGGCTTAGTGTAGGCTGAGATATGTGAAATCCAGTTTACTGGTGGGTTTTCTCATACTCAAGGAGTATGCTGTCTCTGCCTCATAAACTCTGCTTTGCTTCTGACATCATTTGATGCACCCAAGTACCTGCAGTGCAATGATCCTTCAATCTAATCTAAGATAAGAAATTTAACCCTTCCTGGAAGAAGCTACCATGCAAAACTCAAATGTCCATCTGTAATGTGTGTCTTTTCATTTTCTTTGTCCATTATGTATAACATGAGGAATATGTCTTTCCTCATTAAAAGCATTTGAACAGTTTTTCCACGTTAACCGTACCCCGAAGTATTCCTCAATCATAAGATTTACTTCCCATGGGCTAGGCTGAAGAAGGTTTGGTACTCCTAATCTGAGAACTCAGAATCAGCTTGAACTCATGGGCAAAGGCAAAACAAACTGCCTGAACATTCAAGTGGACACATTTGAGGAAGAAACAACTGAATGCATGATCCTGAAATCACAAATGATTCAGCGAATGTTGTGTTGGACCTCATCCTTGGGATAAACACCGACCTGAAATAGTGTCTAATATTTTGGTCAATCTGAGAGAATGATCGCTGAAGATTCCCACCCATCAAAGCCTAGGCATGGTGAGAGGTCACAGAGAGAGAACTTCCATTGCTTTCTCAGCAATAGTGTTGATCTTCATGCACATTGAAGGAGAATGTATGAAATGGAAACTGAACACAGTGTAAACCTACCTATGAAATTTCATGAACCAAGGATTTCAGACAGGGTGGGAAAGCATGAGTTTGGGAGAGAGGAGAAGAGACGAGGAGGGTCAGAGAAATAGCAAAGAGCAGACAGGAGGCAGGAACTTGAAGATGAGAAGGAAAGGGAGAGAGAGACAGAGAGAGAAAGAGAGAGAGGGAGAGAGAGAAAGGAGAGGGAGAGAGCGAAAAGAGAGAGTGAAAGAGAAAGAGAGACTAAGAGAGCATAAGTGGGTCGGGATCTGTCTTTTAACCGGGTATTTTAAAGCAGCCTGCAGACAACTAACCCTGAAATCTGGATGGAACAGAGTACTGCCTGAGTGAGTGCATCATTCTAGGTGCCTTGGACAGGCCAGCCTGACGCCTTCACCTTTCATTCCTACTTACACTGAATACTGATTGTTGGGTTGTTAGAAATGGCAATTTATGGACAAAGGATGTCGAGTTCTCTAGATTGCATCCTGCTGAATTAGGGCATTGTTCAACATTGGGGACCTGAGAATGTTGTGGTACTACCACATATTGGACTATCTGTTTGTTCCTTTCTTGGACAGGCCAGGTAGCACTCACTTGGGTCTCCTTGACCTCAAGGGAGGAGATGAAGTTAAGTTTAGAACTGACACTGGGCCTTGATGTGTCAGAACCAGCTGCCTAAATCAGATCAAGAGCAAGGATCACTGGTATCAGATGACTCTAAGCAGTGACAACAAAGGGAAGCAGAAACATCTCCTGGCCTACCCATGCCAATTGATGGATAGAGAATTGCCACTGGAGCTCGGCTTATCAGATTCTGACACGGAAATCAGATCCTGGGTGGGCAGATGGAGGCAGAACTGCCACTTTTCTTTAGCATGCCAGAGCGCATCCCAGAACTCAGATCCAGAAAAGACAGATAGATGCAGAATTTTCACAGGGTTTGGATGTGTCTTAAACGCGGTTGTACTTGCATCTTGGGCCAGCAGATTGAGGCAGAAATGCAACTGTTCTTTGGCGTGTCACAGCCCACCGCAGAACTTGGGTCCAGGAAAGAAAGATGGATGCAGAACTACCACTGGGCCTCGTAGTGTTTGATCCTGGAACCTAACTTGGATCCTGGGTGGGAAGATTGAAGGAGAAATGCAACGATGCTTTGGCGTGTTGGAGCCCACCACATAACTTGGATGCAGGGACGGGAGATGGATGCAGAACTGCCACTGTGCCTCAATGTGTCATATACCGCCTCTGAACTGAGATTCTGGGCCAGCTTTTGGATGTGGAACTACCCCAGGGCCTCGGTGTATCGGAGCCTGCTGCCGAATTGGGACCAGGCACTATGATCACTGGTGTCAGATGACTCTAATCAGTGGTTTTGAATGGAATGGAAACAGCCCCTGGTCTACCTGGGCCAGCAGATGGAAACAGAACTGCCACTGGAACTCGTCATTTTGGAGCTCACTGACGAACTCTGATCCTGGACTGACAGATAGAGGCAGAACTACCACTTGGCCTCAGCTTGTTGGAGCCCGCCGCAGAACTTGGATCCATAGCACAGATGACTGGTGTCAGATGCCTCTCAGCAGTGACGACCAATGGAACCAGAAACAGCCAATGACCTCCATGGGCCTGCAGATGGACACAGAACTGCCACTGCACATTGGCGTGTCATATACTGCTGCCGAACTTGGATCCTGGGCCCACATGTGGAGGCTGAAATGCCACTGGGCTTTGGCGTGTAGGAGCCCAATGCAGAACACGAATCCAGGGACGGCAGATGGATGCAGAACTGACATTGGGCTTTGGCGTGTCGTACACCACCGCTAACCTCGGATGCTGGGCCAGCATATGGATGCAGAACTGACTTTGTGCCTTGGAATTTGGATCCAGAGCACAGATCACTGTTGTCAGATGACTCTAATCAGTGCAAACAACTTGAATGAAAGCATTCACATTTTTAAAAAGAAGAGTATGTACAGGACAATAAAAGCAGTTAATTTTGGCAATTTAGAGTGTTTTAGCGTGTTCTTCAATACTCTGACAGAGAAAGAACACACACAGCAAGGGAGACACATGCAAACCGACAGACCAATGGATCAGATTTGGTAGAGAACAGTCCTGAGAAAGTACAGAGCTACTGCTATTCATCTAGGTTGCAGAGGCAAAGACAGAAGGCCAGAGAGAGGTTGAGAGAGAGAGAGAACAAGAGAACCTAAGTGCATCAGGATATGACTTTTAACAGTGTCCATTAAGCTGTTTGTACACGTAGTAAACATGGAAGCCTGGAATGACAGTGGACTCCCTGAGTGAGTGCATAAAGCCAGGTGCCATTGACAGGCCAGCCTGATGCCTGCACCTTTCATTCCTACTTTCCCTGAATACTGAATGTTGGCGTTTTTGAAATGGCAATTTATGCAGTATTGATATTGAGTTCTCAAGATTGCATCCTGCTGAAGAAGCGCATTGATAATCATTGTTGACCTGAGACTGTTGCGGTATCACCAACTCCTGGAATATTTGTTTGTTCCTTTCTTGGACTTGTCAGGTAGCACTCACTCAGGTCTCCTAGAACTCAACAGATGTCAGCAGTGTAGGAGATAACGTTAAGTTTAGAAACAAAAGTGTTTCTGAAGTCCTGGTATCAGAGCAGTGATAGGACAGTAGACGGTGTGATTCGCGAAAGAGAGATGCCAGATTATGAAGAAAGGAATCTGTGATCATAAAAAGGCTGAGTTCTATTTTTCTGGAGTGCATCATTGGACCTGTTTGAAAGGGTCCCATTCAGCACCCTGGACCTTAATTTTGCGATTGTAGAGAAATGTAGCATGCTCTTCAGTACTGAGGTAGAGACACAGATAGACACACACACACCAAAACAAACAAACAAACACACACACACACACACACACACACACAGAGAGAGAGAGAGAGAGAGAGAGAGAGAGAGAGAGAAACACATACAAACAGACAGATAAAAAGCTCAGTTTAGATGGAGACCAGTCCAGAACAAGTACAGCTTCAGGTATTCACCCAGGGTGTTGAGGCAAAAACAGAGGACTAGACAGTGAGAGAGACAGAGACTTTGGCTTAGGGTAACAGGGAAACACATTGCAAAGCAGTTAGAATTATAGACTCCAATCAGGTTGTAGAGACATATACAGAGAGACACAGACAGTGAGAGACAAAGATACACAGAGACAGAAACAGAGACAGATACAGAGACAGTGAGTGCTAGAGAGAGAGTTAGAGAATGAAAAGACAGACACACAGACATTCCAAGGATGTAGGCTTGAATAAGTGTATTATACATCCAGAGGCTGGCTGCTAACATACTCATGGAAGAAGTTGTCTCTGCCTAATGAACTCAGTGGTGCTGAGTTCCTCTCTTGCACCCTCTCTTGACATCCTGACATCCTCTCTTGCACCCAAGTAGATGCAGTAACATGATCTTTCTATCTAGAGAGAGAATATGAGGGCCAAAGTGGGTCGGGATCTCTCTTTAACAGTGTACTTTAAAGCTGCTTTCAGACTTAGTAACCATGGAAGCCTGGATTGATCGAGGACTGCCTGAGTGAGTGTATAAAACCAGGTGCCATGGACCGGCCAGCCTGTTGCCTTTACCATTCATTCCTACTTTCCCTGAATACTGTATGTTGGGGATTTAGAAACGGCAATTTAGAGAATATGGATTTCGAATTCTCAAGATTACCTCCTGCTGAAGTAGGGCATTGACAATCATTGGGGACCTGAGAATATTGCAATAGCACCAAATTCTGGAATATCTGTTTGTTCCTTTCTTGAACCGGCCAGGTAGCACTCACTAGGGTCTACTAGAACTCAACAGACGTCAGCAGTCTAGGAAATGAAGTTAAGTTTAGAAACAAAAGTGTTTCTGAAGTCCTGTCAGAGCAGTGATAGGACAGATGATGGGTTGATTAGAGAAAGAGAGATTCCAGATGATGAAGAAAGTAATTTGGTTTCATAGACAGGCTGAATACTATTTTTTTGGAGTGCATCTTTGGACCTGTTTTAATGGGTCCCTTTCAGGACCCTGGACACTGTAGAGAAATTTAGCATGCTCTTCAGTACTCAGGCTGAGAGACAGATAGACACACACACACACACACACACACACACACACACACACACAGAGAGAGAGAGAGAGAGAGAGAGAGAGAGAGAGAGCACATACAAATAGACACATAAAAAAGCTAAGTTTAGGTGGAGACCAGTCCAGAACAAGTACAGCTTCAAGTATTCACCCTCGGTGCTAAGGCAAAAACAGAGGACAAGACAGAGCAAGAGACAGAGACTTTTTCTTTGGGTAGAAGGCAAACACGTTGCAAAGCAGTTAGAATTATAGACTCCCATCCAGGGTTTAGAGACATATACAGAGAGACACAGAAAGTGAGACACAGAGACAGTGACAGAGACAGTGAGTGCTAGAGAGAGAGTTAGAGAATGAAATGACATACAGACACACAGAGAGTCCATGGCTTAATGTAGGCTTTGATCAGTGCATTATACATACAGAGGCTGGCTACCAACATACTCATGGAAGAAGCTGTGTCTGCCTAATGAACTCAGACCTGCTGCTGATATCATCTCTTGCACAGAAGTAGATGTAGTCTCATGATCTTTCAGTCTAATCTAAGAAATGGTATTAAAACCCTCCTGAAGAAGGTAACCATGAAAAACTCACCTTTTTCTCAATAATTTGACTCCTTTCATTCTCTTAGTCCATTTAAATACCCGTAGAATATTTGATATTGCTCCACAAAATGGCATTGAACCGTTTTCCACAGTAACAGTAAATGAAAACTGACCACTGAGCAATGGAACACCTACCTTAGAAAGCCCAACAACCGAGCATTTCAGACAGGCTTGTAGATGTTGATTGGGGGAGACAGGGGATTAGAGAAAGGGCGTCAGAAGAATAGCAAAGAGCAGAGAGGAGAAAGGAAGTGGATGTTGAGATGTACAGTTATAGTGAGAGAGAGAGAAAGAGAGAGAGAGAGAGAGAGAGAGAGAGAGAGAGAGAGAGAGAGAGAGAGAATAAGAGAGCATAGGTGGTTTGGGATCTGTCTTTTAAATGGGTCCTATAAACCTGCTTGCAGACTTAGTAACCGTGGATGCCTCGACTGAATAGTGTACTGCCTGAGTGAGTGCATCATGCCAAGTGCCTTGGACAGACCAACCTGATGCCTGCACATTTCATTTCCATTTCCGTAATTAGTGAATGATGGGGTGTTAGAAATGGCAATTTAGGGAATAGGAAATTGAGTTATAAAGACTGCATCCAGCTGAAGTAGGACATTGACCATCCTTGGGGACCTGAAAATGTTGTGGTACAACCACATCCTTGAGTAGCTATGTGTTCCTTCCTTGGACAGGCAAGTAGTATTCGTGCCTCCTAGACCTTGCCAGATGTCAACAGTGTAGTAAATGAGGGTAAGTTTAGAAAAGAAAATGCTTCTGAAATCCTGGTATCAGAGGGGTGAGTGGTCACATGATGGAGTGGTCCCCAAGAGTGACATCCCAGATGAGCAGGAAAGGAATCTGGGATCATTGAGAGGCAGAATACTATTTAGCTGTGGTGCATCTATTTGAACCTGTTTGCCTGTGTCCAATTCAGCTCCCTGGAACTTACACGAATATTTGGGTTTACCAAATTGGAGACACATCAGCTGCCTCTTTATGATAGTAGCGACTTGGCTGAAAGCATTCTCATTTTGGAATGGGAAGGGTATCTTTTGGACGATGGGAAACAACGTTAATTTTGCAATGTAGAGAGGTTTAATATGCTCTTCAGTACAAGAACAGAGAGTCAGACAGACACACACACACACATACACACTCACAAACACACACACACACACACACACACACAGAGAGAGAGAGAGAGAGAGAGAGAGAGAGAGAGAGAGAGAGAGAGAGAGAAACATACAGGTAAAAGCTCAGCTTTAGTGGACAACAGACCAGAAGTATTACAGCCACAAGTATACAACCATGTACAGAGCCAAATACAGAGGACGAGTGAGAGAGAGAGACAGAGACAGAGACAGAGACAGAGATAGAGACAGAGAGAGGACGGGGACTTTGCAATACTATACCATGCAGGCATACTCAAGAAGAAAGAAGTATATACTCCGACCTAGGGTGTAGTGACATATACATAGAGACAAAAACAGTGAGAGACAGAGATACATAGAGACAGATATTTTGAGTGATAGACAGAATTAGAGAATGAAAGGACAGACAGACACACAAACAAACACACAGACAATCCAAGGGTTAGTGTAGTTTAGGATAAGTGCATATCACCTCCAAAGGCAGGCTCCCACATAATCATGGAGAATGCTGTCTTTCCCTAATGAACTCTGTCCTGCTGATATCATCTCATGTACCCAAGTATCTACAGTGTAATGATCTTTCAGTCTAATCTAAGAAATATAATTTAAACCTTCCTGGAAGAAAGTAACCATGGAACACTCACGTTTTTTACAGTAATTGGGATTCCTTTCATTTTCTTATTCCATTGATGCACTTCTTAGTGTATTTGACATTCCTCCACAAAAAGGCAATGAACGGTTATACCACGGTAAAAGTAACTGCTGTATTCCCTTAAAAATAAGATGCAATTCCAATGGAGGTGGCCGAAAGAGGCTCAATACCCATCGTCTCATAAGATGTTATGGTGTCAGCCATAACTCATGGAAAATTGTGGAACAAAAAATGCCCGAAAAGTGGAGACAATACAGGGGTATGAAGAGTGGACGGAAGAAACTCCCAAAGGGGTAAATCTGAAACCCACAGTTATTTCAGCCATCATGGTGAGAACCTCATCCTTGGGAAACACACGGACCTAATGGGGTGTTTCACTGTTTAGTCAGTCTCAGAACAAGATCTCTGCGATGCCCTGCTCAACCAACCCTGGCTATGGAGAATGTTCACCAAGAGAGAACATCCGTGGCTTTCAGTAGCAGGAGAGTGGCTCATTTGTTTACCTGCAAGGGTAAATCTTGCTATGGAGACCGAACCCTGAGCAATGAAACACGAAACTTAGAATGTCCATGAACTAGAAATTTTCCCACATGATTAGAGAGGCTGAGTGGGGAGACAGAAGAGATGAAGAGCGTCATAGGAGGAAAGCAGATAGCAGATAGCAGAGAGGAATAGGAAGTTGAGAGACAGAATAAGACATCAAGAGTGGTAGGGAGCTGTCTTTTAGAAGGGTCCTATAACCATGCCTGCAGAATTAGTAGCCATGGAACCCAGGAATGAACAACTGCTGGGTGAATGAGTGCACCATTCCAGGTGTCATGGTTAGGTAGCCAGATGCCATGACCTTTCATTCCCATCTTCACTGATTATGGAAATTTGGGTTCTTAGACTTGGTAACTTAGGGCATAATGATGTCAAGTTCCAAGGACTGCTTCTTCTTGATGAAGGGTCATAGAACATCTTTGGTGGCCCTGAGCATAGAGTGGTAATACCACATCCTGGAGTACCTGGTTGCTCCACAGATTTCCAGAATGTGTGGAACTCTCTTGGGCATCCTAAGCCTCGGCAGATGCCAGCAGTGAAGGAGATGAGATTTAGCTTAGAAAAAAAATATTTCTGAAGTCCTGGCGACAGTGGGTAGCATGGTCAGATGATGGATGGATTTCCCAGGGAAGGTACAAGATGAGGAGGAAAGGAATCTGGCATCATTTAGGGAGTGAATACTATTTATCTGGAGTGAATATTAGAACCTTTTTTCATGGGTCTCATTCAGCTAGCAGGACCTTAGGGGAATACTTAGGTTTTGGCAAAAACATAAATAGTAGACACATCAGCTGCCTTTTTTTGATAGAGGCTACTTGCCAGAAAGCACTCACATGTTTGAAAAAGAAGGGTATCTATAGTGCAATAAAAAAGCACCTTAATTTTCCCATTTGAGACTGGTTTAACATGTTCAACAGTACTCTGAGAGAGGTACATACACACAGCGAGAAAGACACATACAGACAGATAGACATTTGGTAGAGAACAATCCTCAGCAAGTACAGAGCTTCAAGTATTCATCCAGGGTTCAGAGGCAAAGACAGAATGCCAGAGAGAGAGTGAGAGTCTGGGAAAGAAAGAGAGCGAGAAAGAGAGAGAGAGAGAGAGAGAGAGAGAGAGAGAGAGAGAGAGAGAGAGAAAGATAGAAAGAATAAGAGATATTCAGTAAGCCGGCAGGCCCAGTGCAAAGCAGGTAGAGTTCTAGAGACCCATCAGGGTGAAGGGACATATACAGAGAGACAGAGACAGTGAGAGACAGAGATACACAGAGACAGCAACATAGAGTGATAGAGAGCTAGATATGATATGTCAGACAATCAGCAGAGAGACACAAAGACATACCAAGGCTTAGTATAGATAAGTGAATATGGAGGATTCTCTCTCTGCCTCATGAACTCTGTCCTGCTGCTGACATAATTAGGTGTACCCAAGTACTTGCAGTCCCTTGACCCTTTAATCTAATCTAAGACATAGAATTTAAACTTTCTGTGAAAGCTACCATGCAAAACACAAATTTGGTTCAGTAATGTGTGTCTTGTGACTTTCTTGGTCCATTAATGCACATCTTGGGGAATATGACATTACTCCATAAATGCATTTGAACAGTTTTTCCATAGTAGCAGTAACAGGAAAGATCCCTTAAAAATAAGATGTATTTCCCATGGGCGAGCCCAAAGAAGGCCTGGTACTCCCAATCTCAGAACTCAAGAGTCAGCTTGAATTCATGGGCAAGGGCAGAACAACATGCCTGAGCATTTAAGTCCAGACAGAATTCCTAAAAGAGGAGCGAAGGAACTGCCAAAGGCATAATGCTGAAAACACAAATGATTCAGCGAATGTGATGCTGGACCTCATCTTTGTAATACACACCAATCAGAAGGGGTGTCTCACCATTTGGTCAGTCCGAGAAAATGATTTTTGCAGTTTCCCACTCACTCAAGCATTGGCATGGAGAGAAGTCACAGAGAGAGTCCCTCCCTGGCTTTCTCAGCAAAGTGTTGCTCTTTTTTTACATTGAAGGGGAAAGTACAAAATGGACACTGAACACTGAGCAATGGAACACCTTCCTTAGATATTTCATGAACCGAGAATTTCAGACAAGGGGGAGAGTGTGAGTTGGGGAGACAGGGGAAGAGATGAAGGGGGTCAGAGGAATAGCAGAGAGCAGGTAAATGACAGGAAGTGGAAAGTGAGTGTGAGAGGGAAAGATAGAGAGATTCTCAGTTAGCAGGGAAGCCCAGTGCAAAGCTGGTAGATTTGTAGAGGCCCATCAGGGTGAAGGGACATATACAGAGAGCAGGTGCCAAGAGACAGGACAGGAGCCATGACAGAGGAAGGAGTGACCTTCCTGTGTGTCCCTTGTCACCCACGTGAGCCTGCCCCTAAAAGAGGATCCTAGGACGGGGGCAATGAATATTGAACTGAAACAGAGCCTGGGCCTGTCAGAGTCTGCCTCTGTACTCAGATCCAGGACTGGCAGATTTAGGCAGAACTGCAACTGGGACTCATCATGTCAGAGCCCACCTCCATACTCGGATCCTGGGTGAGAATTTGGATGCAGAATTCCCACTGGGTCTTGACGTGTCAGAGCCAGCTGCCAAACTCAGATCAGGAGCAAAGATCACAGGTATCAGATGACTCTAAGTAGTGACAACAAATGGAACCAGAAACATGCCCCGGCCTCCCTGGGCCAATTGATGGACACAGAAATGCCACTGGACCTCGACTTGTCTGATCCCAATGCAGAAATCAGATCCTGAGTGGGCAGATGGAGGCAGAACTGACTTTTGTCTTTGGCGTGCCATAGCCCGTCCCAGAACTTGGATTCAGAGAAGTCAGATATATACAGAATTGCCACTGGGCCTCAACACGTCAGAAACACCTCTGAACTTCCATCTTGGGCTAGCAGATTGAGGCAGAAATGCAACTGGGCTTTGGCGTGTCGGAGCCCACCGCAGAACTCAGTTCCAGGAAAGGCAGATGGATGCAGAACTGCCAATGGGCCTCTTGGTGTCTGATACTGGAACCAAACTTGGACCCTGGGCCAGCAGATTGAAGGAGAAATGCAATGATGCTTTGGTGTGTCGGAGCCCACCACATAAATCGGATGAATGGATGGCAGATGGATGCAAAACTGCCATTGTGCCTCAATGTGCCATATATTGCCTCTGAACTCAGATTCTGCACCAGCTTTTGGATGTGGAACTACGCCTGAGCCTCAGTATATTGGAGCCTACTACCGAATTGGGATTGGGAACTATGATCACTGGTGTCAGATGACTCTAATCAGTGATTATGAATGGAACTGGAAACAGCCCCTGATCTATCTGGGCCAGCGGATGGACACAGAACTCCCACTGGGACTAGTCATTTTGGAGTTCACTGATGAACTCTGATTCTGGGCTGGCAGATAGAGGCAGAACTACCACTTGGCCTCAGCTTGTTGGAGCCTGCTGCCGAACTTGGATCCATAGCACAGATCACTGGCGTCAGATGACTCTAAGCAGTGTGGACCAATGGAACCAGAAACAGCCGCTGACCTCCATGGGACAGCAGCTGGACACAGAACTGCCACTGGGCCTTAGCATGTCATATAATGCCGCCAAACTCGGATCCTGGGCCAGCATATATATACCTAACTGCAAATCGACCTCGTCGTGTCCAAGGCCTTCACCGAACTTGGATCAGGAGCAAAGATCACTGGTGTTAGGTGACTATAAGCAATGACGAAGAATGGAATCAGAAACATCGCCCAGCCACATGGCTAAGCGATTGACACTCACCTGCCACTGGGCTTTGGTGTGTACCATCTCGCTGCCAAAACTGGATCCAGTGCACAGAATATTGGTGTTAGATGACTCTAAGCAATGACGATGAATGGAAACAGAAACAGCACCTGACCTCTTTGGACCTGCATTGGATCCAAAACTGCCACTGGGCTTCAGCGTTTTGGTGGCTGCTGACAAACTCAGATCCTGAGTCACCATATGGATTCAGAACTGTCACTGTGCATTGGCGTATCCGAGCCCAGGGCTGAACTCGGATAAGTAGCAAAGATAACTGGTGTCAGATGACTCTAAGCAGTAATGTAGAATGGAACCAGAATCAGCCCATGATCTCAATGGGCTGGCAGATGTACACAGAACTGCCACTGGGCCTCGGTGTGTAGGATCTCACTGCAAGCCTGGATCCTGTGCACAGATCACTGGTGTTAAATGATTCAAAGCAATGACGACAAATGGAAGCAGAAACAGACGCTGACCTCCATGGCCCTTCAGATGGACACTAGACTCCCACTGGGCCACAGTGTGTCATATAGCGCCGTCAAACGTCAAACTTGGATCCTGGGCCAAGACAAATTGATGCAGAGCTGCCACTGGGCCTCGACATGTAGGAGCTCGCCCCAGAACTCGGATCCAGATCACAGATCACAATTGTCAGATGACTCTAAATAGTGATGACGAATGGAACCACAAACAGGCCCTGGACTCCCTGCACAGGCAAATTGATGCAGAACTCCCACTGGGCTGCGACGTGTAGGAGCTCGCCCCTGAAGTCAGATAGAGATCACTATAGAGATCAGAGCCTATTGCTGAACTGGAATCCTGGGCTGGCAGATGGACACAGAACTGCCACAGATCACTGGTGTCAGATGACTCTAAGCAGTGACAACAAATGGAAGTAGAAACAGGCCCTGGCCTACCTGGGCCAGGAGGTGGACACAGAACTGAAACTGTGCCTCGATATTTTAGAAACCCTTTCTGAACTCAGAATCTGGGCTGGCAGATAACCACAAAGCTGCCACAGGGCCTCCACATGATGGAGCTCCTTCCCGAACTCTGATCAGGTGCATAGATCACTGGTGTCAGAAGACTCTAAGCAGTGAGGACAAATGGAAGCAGAAACAGCCCCTGAACTCCCTGATTCAGCAAATGGACACAGAACTGCCACCGTGCATTGGCGTTTCAGAGCCTATTGCTGAACTGGAATCCTGGGCTGGCAGATGGACACAGAACTGCCACTTGGCCTTGGGGTGACTTAGAATGCTGTCGAACTCGGATCATGCACACAGATCACTGGCGTCAGATGATTCTAAGCAGTGACGATGAATGGAACTGGAAACAGAACCTGGCTTTCCTGGGCCGGCAGAGGACACAGAACTGCCACTGGGCCCTCCTGAGAGAGCCATCACAGAATTTGGATCTGG
This sequence comes from Cricetulus griseus, assembly GCF_003668045.3. NCBI lineage: Eukaryota > Metazoa > Chordata > Mammalia > Rodentia > Cricetidae > Cricetulus > Cricetulus griseus. The sequence continues at coordinate 8,447,256 of NW_023276919.1, read as the reverse complement.
CACACAGATCCCTGGTGTCCAATGACTCTAAGCAATGATTACAAATGGAACTAGAAACATTGCCTGGGCACCTGGGACAGGGAAAGACACAGAATTGCCACTGGGCCTTGGTGTGTAGGATCTCACTGCCAAACCTCGATCCTGTGGACAGATCACTGCTGTAAGTTGACTCTAACCAGTGATGACGACAACAGGGAGCAAAAAAAGCCCCTGGACTCCCGGGTCTGGGAGATGGACACAGAACTTCCACTGGGCCTTGGCATGTAGGAGAATGCCATCAAACTCCTATCAGGTGCACAGACCATTGGTGTCAAATGACTCTAAGCAGTGATGATGAATGTAACCAGAAAAAATGCCTGGTCCAACTGGGCCAGCAGATGGACACAGAACTGACACTGTGCCTCGCTATTTTAGAACCCGTTGCAGAACTCAGATCCATTGCTGGCAGTTAAACACTAAGCTGCCATTGGGATTTGGCGTTTCTGAGCCCACAGCCAAATTCCGTTCAGGAGAAAAGATCAATGGTGTCAGATGACTTCAAGCAGTGATAACAAACAGAACTGGAAAGAGAACCTGGCTTACCTGGGCTGTAGATGGACACAGAACTGCCCTTGGGCCTCAGCGTGACTAAGGCCTCCACCGAACTCATATCAGGAGCAAAAATCAATGGTGGCAGATGACTGTAAGCAGTGATGACAAATGACAACTGGAAACAGAACCTGGTTTACCTGGGTCAGTGGATGGTCCCAGAACTGCCACTGGGCTAGGTATGTAATATAATGCTGTCGAACTCGGATCCTGGTCCAGCATATGGATGCAGAACTGCCATTTGTCCTCGGCTAATTCAAGGCCTCCACCAAACTCATATCAGGAGCAAAGATCAATGGTGGCAGATATCTGTAAGCAGTGACGACTAATAGAACAGGAAACAGAACCTGGTTTACCTGGTCCAGTGAATGGATACAGAACTGCAGCTGGGCCTCATTGTGTCATATACCGCCAACAAACTCGGATCCTGGGCCATCATATGGATGCAGAAATGCCACTGGGACTCAGTGTGTCATATACCACCAATGAACTCGGATCCTGGGGCAACAAATAGATGCAGAACAGCCAATGGGCCTCGGCATGTCCATGGCCTCCACTGAACTTGGGTCAGGAGCAAAGATAACTGGTGTCAGATGACTCTAAGCAGTGATGACTAATGTAACCAGAAACATCACCTGGCCTAACTGGTCCAGTGGATGAACAAAGAACTGCCACTGGGCATCATGTGTAGGATCTTGCTGCCAAAACTTGATCCATTGCACAGATCATTGGTTTTAGAAGACTCCAAGCAATGATGATGAATGGATATCAAAAAAGCATCTGACCTCATGGGTAAAGAGATGAACACAGAACTGCAACTGGGACTCGGTGTTTTGGAGGCTACTGAAGAACTCAGATCCTGTGCCACCATATGGATTCAGAACTGCCACTGGTCATCGGTGTATCTGAGCCTGCTGCCGAACTAGGATAAGGAGGAAAGATCACTGGTGTCACATGACTCTATGCAGTGAAGGCAAAGTGAACAAGAAATATCATCTGGCCTACCTGTGCTACTCTATGTACACAGAATTGCCACTGGGCCTCGGTGTGGAGATCCCGCCTCCAAACTTGGATATTGGGCAGACAGAAACTGCCCCTGAACTCCATGGGCCTGCAGATGGTCACTGAGGCCACAATGGACCTCGGCATGTCATATACCGCTGCCAAACGTGGATCCTGGGCCAGCATATGGAGGCAGAACTGCCTATGGGCCTCGGCGTGTCCAAGGCCTCGACTGAACTTAGATCAGGAGCAAAGATCATTTTTGTCAGAAGACTCTAAGCAGTGATGACGAATGGAACCAGAAACATCACCTGGCCTACCGGGACAAGCTGATGTACAAACAACTGCCACTGGGCTTCTTGACATGTAGGAGCTCGCTCCAGAACTCAGATCCAGAGCACAAATCACTGTTGTCAAATGAAACTAAATAGTGATTACGAATAGGAAAAGAAACAGCCCCTGGACTCCCTGTGCAGGCAGATGGATGCAGAACTGTCACTGGGCTTCAACGTGTAGGAGCTCGCCCCCGAACTCGTATCGAGAGCACAGATCACTGGTGTCAGATAACTCAAAGCAGTGATGAGGAATGGAACTGTAAACAGAACCTGGCTTACCTGCACACAAACTGCCACTGGACCTCGGTGTGAGGGAGCCATCACAGAACTTGAATCTGGCACACAGATCACGGGTGTCAGATGACTCTAAGCAGTGACGAGGAATGCAACCAGATACATTGCCTGGCCACCTGGGCCAGCGAAGGACACAGAATTGCCACTGGGCCTTGGTGTGTAGTATCTCGCTGCCAAACCTGGATCCGGTGCACAGATCTTTGTTGTCAGATGACTATAACCAATGATGACGATGAGAAGCAGAAAAAGCCCCTGGTCGGGCACATGGACACAGAAATGCCAATGGGACTTGGCCTTTCATAGCCAGTTGCTGAACTCGGATGCTGTGCTGGCAGATGGACACAGAACTTCCACTGGGCCTTGGCTTGTTGGAGAATGCCGTCGAACTCAGATTAGATGCACAGATCATTGGTGTCAAATGACTCTAAGCAGTGACAATGAATGTAACCAGAAACATCCCCTGGAACCCCTGGGCAGTAGATGGACACAGAACTGTCACTGTGCCTCCGTATTTTAGAACCCCTTTGAAATTCAGATTCTGTGCTGGCAGACAAACACAGAGCAGCCACAGGGCCTTGGCGTGTCATATACCCCTGCCGAACTCGGATCCTGAGACAGGATATGGATTGAGAACTGCCACTGGGCCTCGGCATGTCCAAGGCCTCCACCGATCTTGGATCAGGAGCAAAGATCACTGGTGTCAAATGACTCTAAGCAGTGATGACGATTGGAACCAAAAACATCACCTAGCCTACCTTGGCCAGCAGATGAACAAAGAAGTGCCATTGGGCGACGGTGTGTAGGATCTTGCTGCCAAAACTGGATCCAGTGCACATATCATTGCTGTTAGATGACTCTAAGAAATGATGATGAATGGAAACCTAAACAGCCCCTGACATCCATGGGCCTGCAAATGAACCCAGAACTGCAACTGGGTCTGTGTTTTGGAATCTGCTGACGAACTCAGATCCTGGGCCACCGTATGGATTCATAACTGCAACTGGGCAATGGCGTATCTGAGCCTGCAGCCGAACTTGGATCAGGATCAAATATCACTGGTGTCAGATGACTGTAATCAGTGATGACGAATGGAACCAGAAAGAGCCTCTGATTTCCATGGTCTGCTAGATGAACACGTAACTGCCACTTGGCTTGGGGTGAAGGATCTCACTGCCAAACCTGAATCTGGTGCACAGACCACTGGTGTTAGATGACTCTAAGCAATGACGATGAATGGTACCAGAAACAGCCCTTGACCTACTTGGGGCTGTAGATGATCTCTAGACTCCCATTGGGCCTCAGCGTGTCATATACCAATGACAATCTCGAATCCTGGGCCACCATATAGATGCACAACTGCCACTGGTCCTCGACATGTAGGAGCTCGCCCCAGAACTTGGATCCAGATCACAGATCACTGTTGTCAGATGACTCTAGTTTCGACGAATGGAAAAAGAAACAGACTCTGGACTCCTTGTGCAGGCAAATGGATGCAGATTTGCCACCGGTCTTCCAAGTATAGGAGCTCACCCCTGAACTCAGATCGAGAGCACAAATCATTAGTACTAGATGACTCTTAACAGTGAGGATGAATGGAAACAGAAACAGCCCCTGACCTTCATGGGCCTGCAGATGGACCCAAAAATTCCACTGGGCCTCAGTGTGTAGGCTCTCCCTGCCAACCTGCATCCTGTGCAAAGATCACTGGTGTTAGATGTCTCTGAGCAATGAAGATGAATGGAACTAGAAACAGCCCATGACCTCCATGGGTCTGCAGATGAACCCTGGACCCCCACTGGGCTTCGGCATCTCATATACAAAGATCCTGGGCCAGCATATGGATGCAGAACTACTAATGGGGCTCGGCGTGTCCAAGGCCTCCAACGAACTTGGATCAGGAGCAAAGATCACTGGTGTCAGATGACTTTAACTAGTGACGACGAATGGAACCAGAAACATCACCTGGTCTACCTGGGCCAGCGGATGTACAAACCACAGCCACTGAGCCTCTTGACATGTAGGAGCTGGCTCCAGAACTTGGATCCAGAGGACAGATCACTGTTGCCAGATGACTCTAAATAGTGATGACGAATGCAACAAGAAACATCACCTGGTCTACCTGGGCCAGCGGATGTACAAACCACAGCCACTTAGCCTCTTGACATGTAGGAGCTTGTAGGGAGCCGTCCCTGCATTCTCCATTACAATGATGGTGCCTGCAGGCACTGAATGTAAATTATTTCGCAGGCGCTGGGTGATTTTCCATTTCTTTGATCTCTGCCTATCCCGTGGCTCATATGGCCTGAGGAGCTGAAGCCATTCATAGGGTGACACGTCCCAGGCGGGGCTGCCAGCCTTTATTAGGGGACGGGATTCTTGGCTCGGGGTCTCCGCTCTGGTAAGCTTATGCTCTCCTCTCTCAAGATGCATTAAAGCTTTCCTGCAGAAGGATCCAAATGTCCTGTGTGTTTCTTGCCGGCGAGAATATTGCGCGGGACATCTGGTGCCGAAACCCGGGAAATTGACCTCATCATCGCTGGCACGGCGGAGACCCCTTGGCTACAAGGCGGATTCAGAACTGCAGGGTGGTAAATTCGGAGATGTATGTCTTTTCTGGACTTTGGCTTGGGAATGTTGCTATTTTGGGAGGTTAGTGTAGAGGCTTCTGTGCTTTTACTAGGAGCCATTTTGACCTTTCTCACTGTTGTAGCAATCTTAAAGAAGTCCAGAATTACATGTCAGAAACCGAATGTAGTGAGAGATGGGGCACGCCCAACAATAAGGAAAAAGGACCTCCCGGGATGTCTAGTGACAAGGGAGTATGTATAAGAAGAGAAACAGCAACGAATAAGGAAAAAGGACCTCCCGGGATGTCTAATGACAAGGGAGTGAATAATTTGTTAGATGATTCTGTAAATAAGTTTAAAGCTTTAAATCTTGATAGCTCTGATGACTCTAAAAGCTCAAGAGATAAAGTTTTAGAGGAAACAGCTCAGCTAGGTAAAAAAGAAACAAAAAAGGAGGGAGAGAAAATAGGGGATAACCGGTCACACCCCGGTAAATTTAAGAGACCTGTTAATCCAGCGGGTGTACTTCCATCAACACCCCCATTATTTGGTACCAACTCCTTTTTACCATTAAAGGAGCGGAGAAAATTACAGATGGCTTTCCCAGTCTTTGATAGGGGAAAAGGCCGTACATGTTATTCAACACTTCTTAGAGGCCTGGAATGCCTGGGGCTTTAAAGCCTCATAAACATTGACGCTCGGGCCAAGCGTCACACCTCAGAACCTAAAAGGCCAAAGGAAATGATAAAATAAAAAAGATATCTTAACTGGTCTTTGGAGAGGCCCGGATCATATTCTCATAAGATCCAGGGGAGCTATGTGTTTTTCCACAGGATGAAGAGAATCCCCTGTGGATCCCGGAAAGACTCACACAAAGAGCCCCTTCGGACCTTCAAAAGTCGGAACTCCATCCTCTCCCCGGGAGTTGAGAGCCGCTATTATTATCCAGATTAACTCCTGTCCTTGACGGAGAGATTGTCATCGCTTAATGGGTGGGGATGGGATTGTTTGGTGCAGCCGTTTGCTGCGGATTGGTGTTACTTCTCTGGCTGGTCTGTAGGCTCAAGGCTCAAACTAAGAGAGACAAGATGGTTATCGCCCAAGCGCCTGTAGCTTTAAAACAAGGGGCTTCCACTGATATTTGGCTAACTATGCTTAAGCAATAGGCCGCCGGCCAGACAGCTCTTGCACACCCGGAGCCTAGGCTCATTGCACAGGGTAGAGTGTCTGGTTTGAGCAGCCCATGAGGGATGTTGAGCAAGGCATCGCACAGAGAGTTGCCCAGTATGCAGGCTTCTCTGGGAGGCATGTTGTCCTGCATAAGGGTTGCCTGCCCGAGTCTCCCTTTCCCAGAAAAACGGCAGAGGACAGGTCGAGAGCGCTTCGGGTCAAGCTAACAGCCTGATGGCGACTCTTGTACACAGTCTTAATGTTTGATTGGGAAGGTACAACCTCTGCCTCTATCCCTCAACATATGGGTGACCTATTTGCTTGTAAAAATATAAAGCCTTATCAATAATTAATAAAAAAGGGGGATCTGTAGGGAGCCGTCCCTGCATTCTCCATTACAATGATGGTGCCTGCAGGCACTGAATGTAAATTATTTCGCAGGCGCTGGGTGATTTTCCATTTCTTTGATCTCTACCTATCCCGTGGCTCATATGGCCTGAGGAGCTGAAGCCATTCATAGGGTGACACGTCCCAGGCAGGACTGCCAGCCTTTATTAGGGGACGGGATTCTTGGCTCGGGGTCTCTGCTCTGGTAACTTATGCTCTCCTCTCTCAAGATGCATTAAAGCTTTCCTGCAGAAGGATCCGAATGTCCTGTGTGTTTCTTGCCGGCGAGAATATTGCGCGGGAAAGGAGCTGGCTCCAGAACTCGGATCCAGAGGACAGATCACTGTTGCAAGATGACTCTAAATAGTGATGACGAATGGGACCAGAAACAGTCCATGGAATCCCCGTGCATGCAGATGGATGCAGAACTGCTACTGGGCTTCGACAGGTAGGAGCTGGCCCCCTAACTTGGATATAGAGCACAGATCACTGGTGTCAGATGACCCTAAGCATTGACAATAAATGGAAGCAGAAACAGCCCCAAACTTTCTGGTCCGGCAGATGGAGACAGAAATGCCTCCAGGACTTGGCTTTCAGAGCATGCTGCTGAAATCGGATCCTGTGTCATAGAATGCCATTGAAATCAGATCACTGTCACAGATCACTGGTTTCAGATGACTCTAAGCAGTGATAATGATGCAATTGTAAACAAAACCTGGCTTACCTGGGCCAACGGAGGACACATATCTGCCACTGAACCTTGGCCTGAGGGAGACATCGCAGAACTTGGATCTGGCACACAGATCACTGGTGTCAGATGACTTTAAGCAGTGTCGACGAATGGAACCAGTAACATCCCCAGGACACATGGACCAGCAGAGGACACAGAATTGCCACTGGGCCTTGCTGTGTAGGATCTTGCTGCCAAACCTGGATCTCGTGTAAGGTCACTGGTGTCAGATGACTCTAACCAGAGATGACAACGGAAAGCAGAAACAGCCCCTGGACTCCTGGGTCCAGCAGATGGACACATAAACGCCAAAGGCCCTTGGTGTTTCATAGCCTGTTGCTGAACTCGGATCCTGGGCTGGCAGATGGAAACAGAACTGCCACTGGTCCTCGGCATGTTGTATAACGCTGCCAAACTCGGATCCCGGGCCAACATATGGATGCTGAATTGCCAATGGGCCACAGCATGACCAATGCCTCCACCAAACTTGGGTCAGGAGCAAAGATCACAGGTGTAAGATGACTCTAAACAGTGACGACGAATGGAAACAGAAACATCACCTGGCCTACCTGGGCCAGTGCATGTACAAAGAACTGCTACTGGGACTCTTGACATGTAGGACCTCGGCCCAGAACTCGGATCCAGAGCACAGATCACTGGTGTCAGATGAATCTAAGCAGTATCGATGAATGGTAGTGGACAACAAATGGAAGTAGAAACAGTCCCTGGCCTACCTGGGACAGCAGATGGACACAGAGCTGCCACTGTGCCTCGATGTTTTAGAAACCATTTCAGAACTCAGATCTTGAGCTGGAAGATAACCACTGAGCTGCAACTGGACCTCAGCATGTCAGAGCTCATTGCTGAACTCTGATCCAGTGCATAAATCATTGGTGTCAGGTGACTCTAAGCAGTGAGGACAAATGAAAGCAGAAACAGCCCCTGAACTCCCTGGTCTGGCTTATGGACTCAGAACTGCCACCAGGCCATGGTAATTCGGAGCCTGTTGCTGAACTCAGATCCTTGGCTGTCAGATGGACACAGGACTGCCATTAGGCCTCGGCGTGTCCAAGGCCTCCACCGAACTCATATCAGGAGCAAAGATCAATGGTGGCAGATGACTTTAACCAGTGACGACTAATGGATCTAGAAAGAGAACCTGGTTTTCCTGGGCCGGCGGATGGACACAGAAATGCCACTGTGCCTTGGTATGTCATATACTGCCTCCAAACTCAGACCTGTGTCGTAATATGGATGCAGTAATGCCACTGGGCCTCGGCGTGTTCAATGTCTCCACCGAACTTGGATCATGCACATAGATCACTGGTGTCAGATAACTCTAAGCAGTGACGATGAATGGAACCAGAAACAGCTCTTGGCCTAAATGGGCCAGGAGTTGAACACAGAACTGCCACTGTGACTCGGCATTTCAGACCCTTTGACAAACTCAGATCCTGGGCTGGCAGATAAGCACACAGCTGCCACTGTGCCTCGACATGTCGGAGCTCATTGTAGAAATCAGATCCAGTGCATAGATCACTGTTGTCAGATGACTCTCATCAGTGATTATACATGGATGCAGAAAAAGCCTCTAAACTCCCTGGTCCAGCAGATGTACCCAGAACTGCCACTGCGCCTTGGAGTGTCATAGAATGTTGTCGAACTTGGATCATGCACACAGATCACTGGTGTCAGATGAATCTAAGCAGTATCGATGAATGGTAGTGGAAACACAACCTGGCTTACCTGGGCCGGCAGAGGACACACAAGTGCGACTGGGCCTCGGCACGAAGGAGCCATCGCAGAACTTGGATCTGGCACACAGATCACTGGTGTCAGATGACTCTAAGCAGTGACAATGAATGGAACCAGAAACATCGCCTGTCCAACTGGGCCAGCGAAGGACACAGAATTGCCACTGGGCCTTGCTGTGTAGAATATCATTGCAAACCTGGATTCCGGTGCACAGATCACTGTTGTGAGATGACTAACCAGTGATGACAACAGGAAGCAGAAACAGCCCCTGATTCCCGGGACCGGCAGTTTGACACAGAAATGCCAATAAGCCTTGATATTTTGTAGAGTGGTACTGAACTCGGGTCCTTGGCTGGCAGTTCCACAGGTGGTTCCTCTCATACTCAAGGAGTATGCTGTCTCTGCCTCATGAACTCTACTTTGCTTCTGACATCATGTGTTGTACCCAAGAACCTCAGTCCAATAATCTTTCAATCTAATCTAAGATATGGAATTTAAACCTTCCTGGTAGAAGCTACCATGCAAAACTCAAATTTCGTTCAGTAATGTGTGTCTTTTCATTTTCTTCGTCCATTAATGCACAATCTGGGGAATATGACATTCCTCCTTAAAAGTATTTGAACAGTTTATCCAAGGTAACAGTAAACGGAAGGATGCCTCTATCATAAGATGTATTTCCCATGGGCTAGGTCGAAGAAGGCTTGGTACACCAAATCCACAAACTCAAAGTCTGGTTGAACTCATGGGCAAAGGCAGAACAAAATGCCTGAACATTCAAGTCGACACAGAATACCTATTTTTGGAGGGAGGAAACTGCCGAAGGCATAATCCTGAAAACACAAATGATTCAGCTAATGTGGTGTTGGACCTCATCCTTGGACTTACCACCAACCTGAAGTGGTGTCTCACAGTTTGGTCAGTCCAAGAGAATGATCTATGCGGATTCCCACTCATCAAAGCATGTGCATGGTGAGAGGTCACAGAGCGAGACCCTCCATGGCATTCGAAGCAATAGTATTCATCTTTTGTGTACGTTGAAAGGGAAAGCACGAAACAGAAACTGAACACTTAGCAATGGAAACTGTACCTATGAAATCCCATGAACGAAAGATTTCAGACAGGGTGGGAGATGGAAGGTTGGTAAGAGAGGAGAGAGACGAAGATGTTCAGAGAATTAGCAAAGAGCAGATGGCAGATAGGAAATCTAAGGGGAGAGGGCCAGAGAGAGAAGGAGAGAGAGTAAGAGAGCATAAGTAGGTCAGGATCTGTGTTTTAACGGGGTCTTTTAAGGCAGCCTGCAGACTTAGCAACTCTGAAAGCCGAACTGAACAGAGTACTGCCTGAGTAAGTGCATCATGCCAGGTGAGTTGGACAGTCCAGCCTGATGACTGCATATTTCCTTCCCACTTTCACTGAATATTGATTGTTGGGGTGTTTGAAATGGCAATTTATGGAATAAGGATATCGAGTTCTCTAGATTGCATCCTGCTGAAGTAGGGCATTGACCAACATTGGGAACCTGAGAATGTTGTGTTACTAACACATCATGAAGTATGCGTTTGTACCTTCCTTGGACAGCCCAAGTAGCACTCACTTGGGTCTCCTAGATTTCAACAGATGTCAGCAGTATAGAAGATGAAGGTAAGTTTGGAAACAAAAGTGTCTCTGAACGCTTCGTATCAGAGCAGTGATAGGAGAGATGATGGAGTCATTCACGAAAGTGAGATCCCAGATGATGAAGAATGGAATCCAGGATCATAGAGAGGCTCAATACAAATTTTTCTGGAGTTCATCTTTGGACCTCTTTGCATGGGTCCCATGCAGCTCCCTGAAACTTACAGGGATATTTTGTTTTACCAAAAACATAAATTGGAGATACATCAGCTGCCTCTTTATGATAGAAGCGACTTGGCTGAAAGCTTTCTCATTTTGGAATGGGAAGGGTTCTTTTGGACAATAAAAAAGCACATTAATTTTGCCATTGTAGAGAGATTTATAATACTCTTCAGTACTCAGATAGAGAGATAGACACACACACACACACACACACACACACACACACACACACACACGAGAGGGAGAGAGAGAGAGAGACATACAAACAGACATATAAAAGCTTAGTTTAGGTGGAGACCCGTCCAGAACAGGTACAGCTTCAGGTATTCACTCAGGGTGCTGAGGCAATTACAGAGGACTAGACAGAGAGAGACAGAGACTTTGGCTTATCTTAGCAGGCAAACACATTGCAAAACTGTTAGAATTATAGACTCCCACCAGGATGTAGAGACATATACAAAGAGACACAGACAGTGTGAGAGAGAGATACACAGAGACAGAAACAGAGACAGAGACAGAGACATTGAGTGTTAGAGAGATAGTTAGAGAATGAAATGACAGAGGGACACACAAACAGTCCAAGGCTTAATATAGGCTTGGATAAGGGCATTATACATGCCGAGGGTGGTTACCAGCATACTCCTGGAGGAAGCTGTCTCTGCCTAATCAACTCAGTCCTGCAGCTGACATCATCTCTTCCACCCAAGTAGATTCAGTCACATGATCTTTCAATCTAATTCAAGAAATGGAATTTAAACCTTCCTTGAAGCATCTCACCATGGAAAACTCAGCTTTTTTACACTAATGTGATTCCTTTCATTCTCTTAGTCCATCGATGTACTTCTTAGGGTATTTTATATTGCTCCACAAAATGGCATTGAACAGTTTTTCCATGGTAACGGTAGCAGCTAGATTCCCTTAAACATAAGATGTATTTCCAATGGGGGTGGCCTAAGGAAGCTCAGTACCCAACATCTCAGAAGACGGAGTCAGCCTTAACTCATCGACAATTGTGGGAAAAAAATGCCTGAACCGTTGAGATGACACAGGGGTCTGAACAGTGGAGGGAAGAAACTCCCAAAGTTGTAAGTCTGAAAGCCACAGTTGATTCAGCGAATGTGGTGGTGGACTGCATACTTGGGAAACACTCTTTCCTCTTTGGGTGTTTCACTATTTCGTCATCAATGTCAGATCATGCGCACAGATCACTGGTGTCAGATGACTCTAAGCAGTGACAATGAATGGAAACAGAAACAGTCTCTGACCTCGATGGGACTGCAGATGGACCCATAATTGTCACTGGACCTCAGAATTTAGAGGCTGCTGACAAACTAGGATCCTGGGCCACCATATGGATTCTGAACTGCCACTGGGCTTCTGCGATTTCCAGCCCGAAGCTGAACTCAGATAAGGAGCAAAGATCACTGGTGTCAGATGACTCTAAGAAGTGTCAGTGAATGGAAGCAGAAACAGCCCCAGACCATCATGGGCTGGCAGATGAAAACAGAACTGCCACTGGGCTTCGCTGGGTAGACCTCGCTGGCAAACCTGATCCCATGCACAGATCATTGGTGTTATATGACTCTTGCAATGATGTTGAATGGAACCAGAAACATCCCCTGACCTCCATGGCCCTCCAGATGGACACTGGAATCATACTGGGCCTCGGCGTTCATATCCCCCTTCAAAATCGGATCCTGGGCCAGTGATGGATGCAGATTAGCCACTGGGCCTCTTGACATGTGGGAACTCACCCCAGAACTCGGTTCCAGAGCACAGACACTGTTGTCAGATGACTCAAAATAGTGACGACGAATGGGAACAGAAACAGCCCCTGGACTCCCTGTGTAGAAAGATGGATGCAGAACTGCCACTGGACTTCGACGTGTAGGAGCTCACCCTCGAACTCGTATCCGGAGCACAGATCACTCGTGTCAGATGACTCTAATCAGTGAAAACAAATGGAAGCAGAAACAGCCCCTGGCCTAACTGGGCCAGCAGATGGACACAGAACTGTGCCTGGGCAATTCAGAACCTTTGCCAAATTCAGATGATCTTCAGGCAGATAACCACAGAGCTGCCACTGGGCCTTGGCATGTCGGAGCTCATTGCGGAACTAGAATTGAGTGCATAGATCACTGCTGTCAGATGACTCTAAGCAGTGAGGACAAATGGCAGCAGAAACAGCCCCTGAATTACCTGGTCTGGCAGATGGATGCAGAACTGCCACCAGGATATGGCGTTTCAGAGCCTGTTGCTGAACACGGATGTTGGGCTGGCAGATGGACACAGAATTGCCACTGGGTCCTGGCGTGTCGTAGAATGTAGAATGCCGTTGAACTCGGATCCTGTGCACAAATCACTGGTGTGAGATGACTCTAACAGAGACAATGAATGGAACTGGAAACTGAACCTGGCTTACCTGGGCTGGCAGAGGACACAGAACTGCCATTGGGCATCGCCGTGAGGGAGCCATCACAGAATTTGGATCAGGAACACAGATCACTGGTGTCAGATGACTCTAAGCAGTGACGACGAATGGAACCAGAAACATCGCCTGGCCACCTGGGCCAGCGAAGGACACAGAATTGCCACTAGGCCATTGTAAGACCCTTGGAAAGCTGAAGCTTCCAGAATCTTAGCCCAGGACCTCGGCCACCCCAATCACAGAATGGAGGCAAAAGCTTGATGCAAATTGCATGAGGCTTTATTGTAGTTTAACGAGCTAATCCCATGTTAGCTCGGGTCTTTGTTCCACCCACCATGGCGGATGGTTAGCAAAGACAGTTTGAAGCCGCTGTGCACAGATCTTTATAAGGCAGCCTAAGGGGAGTATCTAGAGCTATGCACAGGCTCAGGATTGGTGTGCCTCCAGGCTTGGAGGGTTTGCCCTGTTTTGATTGGTCAACTGGTTGTTATGGCCCATAGGCCTTCCCTGGGTGGTTGCTATGCTCTCTGTGTCATTGCTGTGCTTTTGTCCGTAAAGCACACCCAGGGTCATAAAGCATAGCACCATCAGCTAACTTCTGATTGGTTCCTTGTCACGAGACAGGCATCTGACTTTCTAGTGACTAACTTCTGATTGTTTCCTTGTCACGAGTTAGGCATCTGACTTTCTAGTGTCTAGGACAAGGTCATAGAAGCACGTGTTCGGACGTTATTGCTGCCAAAAGGGAAGCTGGTCCCTCCACCATGATGGGTAGGATCGAACTGCCAAACTTGGATCCGGAGCACAGATAACTGGTGTCAGATGACTCTAACCAGTGACGACAACAGGAAGCAGAAAAAGCCCATGGACTCCCGGGTCCAGCAGATGGATACAGAAATGCCAGTGGGCCTTGGCTTTTGTAGCCTGTTGCTGGATTTGGTTCCTGGGATGGCAGATGGACACAGAATTTCCACTGGTCCTTGGCGTGTCAGAGAATGCCGTGGAACTCATATCAGGTACACAGATGATTGGTGTCAAATGACTCTAAACAGTGACGATAAATGTAACCAGAAGTATCCCCTGGTGCACATGTGGATGGACACAGAACTGCCCTTAGGCCTCGGTATTTTAGAATCCGTTGCGGAACTCAGATCCTGTGCTGACAGATGACAGAGCAGCCACTATGCCTTGGCATTTTTGAGGCCCCAGAAGAACTGCATCAGGAGCAAAGATCAATTTTGTCAGATGACTGTAAGCGGAGATGGCAAATGGAACTAGAAACAGAACCTGGCAAGTCTAGTGCTGCTGCTATTCATGCAGGTTGCAGAGGAAAAGACAGAAGACCAGAGAGTTTGAGAGACTGGGAGAGAGAGATAGACAGAGAGAGAGAGAGAGAGAGAGAGAGAGAGAGAGAGAGAGAGCACCTAAGTGGGTCAGGATCTGTCTTTTAACATGGTCCTTTTGTGGGGGACCAAATATCCCTGTTATGGATTATTTTGGGTTCAGGCCTTGGCTGACATAAACAGTGATGGCGCCAGGAAATTCCGAGTCACCGTTGTATTGTTAATTAACACTAGGATGTTACTATTTACCAGGCCTGAGGGTAATATGCCTTTTATTTGTATCTGTATGGGCCTAAGCATCTGAATAGACCCTCACCTCGGGGGAAGGCTAGAGACATGTGAGTAATAGATAAGGACAGAAGGGGAGGAATGAAGCAGGCGAGGGCCAGAGAGGGAGAGGAAGACAAAGTGAGAATTGGTTGCCTCATGGTACGAGCATGGTGGTTAAGTGACATCAGAAAAGATGGTGAATAAAAAAAGGCTCTAGTTCCACAACATGGAACTGAGAGATCTCTGAAGATGACAAGATGCCTATGTTTGGTCTTTACCACTGTTGGGTTACTAGAAGCTTCCAAATCCACACTGCTTGCAGACTTAGTAACCATGGAAGCTTGGATTGAGAGAGAACTGCCTGAGTGAGTGCATCAAGACAGTTGCCATGGACAGGCCACCCTGATGCCTGCACCTTTCATTCCTACTTTCCCTGAATACTGAATGTTGGGGTTGTTGAAATGAAAATTGAGGGAATATGGATATCGAGTTCCCAAGATTCCTCCTGCTGAAGTAGGGTAATGACAATCATTGGGGACCTGAGAATGTTGCAGTAGCACTAAATCCTGGAATATGTGTTTGTGCCTTTCTTGGACAGGTAGCAATCACTCGGTTCTCCAAGACCTAAACAGACATCAGCAGTGTAGGAGATGAAGTGAAGTTTAGAAACAAAAGTGTTTCTGAAGTCCTGGTATCTGAGCAGTGATAGGATAGATGATGGGGTGACTCCCGAAAGAGATATCCTAGATGATGAAGACAAGAATCTGGGATCATAGAAAGGCTGAATACTATTTTACTGGAGTGCATCTTAGGACCTGTTTGCATGGGTCCCATTCAGCATCCTGGACCTGGTTTTGTAATTGTAGAGAGGTTTACCATGCTTGTCAGTACTCATCCAGACACACACACACACACACACACACACACACACACAGAGAGAGAGAGAGAGAGAGAGAGAGAGAGAGAGAGAGAGAGAGACACATACAAACAGATAGATAAAAGCTCAGTTTAGGTGTAGATCAGTCCAGAACAAGTACAGCTTCAGGTATTTACCCAGGGTGCAAAAGCAAAAACAGAAGACTAGACAGATAAAGACAGAGACTTTGGATTAGGGTAGCAGACAAACACATTGCAAAGCAGTTAGAATTATAGACTCCCACCCAAGGTGTAGAGACATATACAGAGAGACACAGACAGTGAGAGAAAGAGATACAGAGAGAGAGAAACAGAGACAGAGACAGAGAGAGCGAGTGCCAGAGAGAAAGTTAGAGAATGAAATGACAGACACACAGACAGTCCAAGGATTAATGTAGGCTTGGATATGTGCATTATATATCCAGCGGCTGGCTACCAACATAATCATGGAAGAAGCTGTCTCTGCCTAATGAACTCAGTCCTAATGCTGACATCATCTCTTGCACCCAAGTAGACGCAGTCACCTGATCTTTCAATCTAATCTAAGAAATGGAATTTAAACCTTCCTGAAGAAGCTAACCATGGAAAACTCACCTTTTTCACAGTAATGTGATTCCTTTCATTCTCTTAGTCCATTTATCTAATTCTTAGGGTACTTCATAGTGCTCCACAAAATGGCATTGAACAGTTTTTCCACGTTAACAGTAGCAGCCCGATTCCCTAAAACATAAGATGCACTTCCAATTGGTGTGGCTGCAGGAGGCCCATTACCCAACATCGCAGAAGACAGAGTCAGCCTAAACTCATCGACAATTGTGGGACAAAAAATGCCCAAACAGTTGAGACGACACGGTGTTCCCAACAGGCGAGGGAAGAAACTCCCAATGTCATAAATCTGACACCCACATGTGATTCAGCGAATGTGGTGATGCACCTATTCCTTGGGAAACACACTGCATATTGGGGTGTTTCAGCATTCGGTCAGCTCCCGAAAATACTCTGCGATGTCCCGATCAACCGAGCCTGGGTTTGAAGAGAGTTCACAGGGAGAGAGAGAGCCTCCATGGCTTTCACAGCTCCAGAGTTGGTCATTTGTTTACATGGAAGGGGAAACTCGCTATGGAGACGGAACCCTGAGCAATGGAACAGGAATCTTAGAATGTCCCTGAACTTTAGATTTTCTGACACGTTTGGAGAGGGTGAGTGGTGGAGAGAGGAGAAGAGATGATGAGGTTCTGAGGAAGATACCAGAGACAAGATAGGAGAGAGTACTTGGAACATAACAAAGAGAAAAATACATTAGTTTTGGGTAGGGATCTGTCTTTTAAAGGGTCCTATAACCCTGCCTGCAGACTTAGTACCCATGGAACCCTAGACTGAACAGAGTACTGGCTGAAAGAGGGCATCCTTCCACGTTTCATGGGTAGGACAGATGCAAAGACCTTCATTCCCACCTTCATTTATTATGTAAATATGGGGTTTTAAGCTTGGCAACATTGGCAATAATCATGTCAATTTCTCAAGACTGCTTCTTTTTGAGGAAAGTGCATTGACCAACTTTGGGGGCCCAGAGAATAGTGAGGTACTACCACATCCTGTAGTCCCTGGTTGCTCCAAGAATATCCAAAACGTGTGGCAGTGTGTTGGGATGTAAGCAGTGTAGGAGATGAGGTTAAATTTAGAAAACAAATTATTTCTTATGTCCTGGTGACAGAAGGTTGCATGGTCAGATGAGGGATGGTTTTCCCAGGGAATTACCAGACGAGGAAGAGAGGAATCTGGAAAGATTGAGATGCTGAATACTATTTACCTGGAGTGAATCTTTGGAACATTTTGCATGGGTCACATTCAGCTCACTAGAACTTTAATGAAAACATTGGTTTTGCCAAAAACATAAATTGGGGACACATCAGCTGCATTTTTTGATACAGGCAATTTGACTGAATGCATTCACATGTTTGAAATAGAAGGGTATCTACAGGACAATAAAAAGCACCTTAATTTTCCCATTTCAGAGTGGTTTAGCATGCTCTTCAATACTCTGACAGAGACAGAAACACACACAGCAAGGGAGACACATGCAAACAGACAGACAAAAGGAACAGATTTGGTAGAGAACAGTCCCGAGCAAGTCGAGAATTGCTGCTATTAATCCAGGTTGCAGAGGCAAACTCAGAAGACGACAAAAAGGGTGAGAGACTGGGACAGAGATAGAGAGATAGATAGATAGATATATAGATAGAGAGAGAGATAGAGAGAGAGACAGGGAGAGACAGAGAGAGATAGAGACAGACACAGAGATTCAGAGTGACAATAATAGGGCCTAAGTGGGTTGGGATCTGACTTTAACAGGGTCCTTTAAAGGTGCTTGCAGACTTAGTAAACATGGAAGCTTGGAGTGACAGAGGAATGCCTGAGTGAGTGCATCTAGCCAGCTGCCATGGACAAGCCAGCCTGATGCCTTCACCTTTCATTCCTACTTTCCCTGAATACTGAATGTTGGGGTTTTAGAAATGGCAATTTAGGGAATAAAGATATCTAGTTCTCAAGACTGCATATTGCTGAAGTAGGGCATTGACAATCATTGCGAACCTGAGAATGTTTCGGTAGCACCAAATCCTGGAATATCTCTTTGTTCCTTTCTTGGACAGGCCAGGTAGCACTCACTCAGTTCTCCTAGAACTCAACAGATGTCAGCAGTGGAGGAGATGAAATTGAGTTTAGAAATAAAAAGGTGTTTCTGACTTCGTGGTATGAGAGCAGTGACTGGAGCAATGACGGTGTGATTTGGAAAAGAGAGTTCCCAGATGATGAAGAAAGGCTGAATATTATTTTTCTGGAGTGCATCTTTGGACCTGTTTGCATGGGTCCCATTCAGCACCCTGGACCTTAATTTTGCATTGTAGAGAAGTTTAGCATGCTCTTCAGTACTCAGATAGACAGATAGACACACACACACTCACTCACACACACACAAATACACACACACACACACACACACACACACAGAGAGAGAGACAGAGACAGAGAGACAGAGAGAGAGAGTGAGAGAGAGTGAGAGGAACACATAAACACATACAGATAAAACACTCAGTTTAGGTGGAGACTGAGTTTAGGAGTCCAGAACAATTATAGCTTCAGGGTGCTGAGGCAAAAACAGAGGACTAGACACAAGAGAGACAGACACTTTGGCTTAGGGTAGCAGGCAAAGATATTGAAAAGCAGTTAGAATTATATTCTCCCACCCAGGGTGTAGAGACATATAGAGAGAGACAAAGACAGTGAGAGACAGAGATACACAGAGTAAGAAACAGAGACAGAGACAGAGACAGTGAGTGCTAGAGAGAGAGTTAGAGAATGAAATGACAGACAGACACACAGACAGTGCATGGCTTAATGTAGGCTTGGATAAGTGCATTATCCATCAAGAGGCTGGCTACCAACATTCTCATGGAAAAAGCTATCTCTGCCTAATGAACTCAGTTCTGCTGCTGGCATCATCTCTTGCACCCAAGTGGGTGCAGTCACATGATATTTCAATCTAATCTAAGAAACAGAATTTAAACCTTCCTGAAGAAGCTAACCATGGAAAACTCACCTTTTTTCACAGTAATGCGATTCCTTTCGTTCTTTTAGTCCATTTATGTACTTCTTAGGGTAATTGATATTGCTCCACAAAATGGCATTGAACTGTTTTTCCACGGTAACAGTAGCAGCTGGATTGCCTTAAACATAAGATGCACTTCTAATGGGGGTGCCTGAAGGAGGCTCAGTACCCAACATCTCAGAAGACAGAGTCAATCTAAACTCATCGACAATTGTGGAACAAAAAATGCCCCAAACAGTTGAGACGACACGGTGGTCCCAAAAGGTGAGAAAAGAAACTCCCAATATCATAAGCCTGACACCACAGTTATTTCAGCCAATGTGGTGGTGGACCTCTTCCTTGGGAAACACACTGCATCTTGGGGTATTTCAGCATTCGGTCAGCTCCAGAAAATACCTCTGCGGTGTCCCGATCAACCGAGCTTGTGTTTGAAGTGAGTTCACAGAGAGAGAGAGCCTCCATGGCTTTCACAGCTCCAGAGTTGATCATTTGTTTACATGGAAGGGGAAGCCTGCTATGCAGACGGAACCCTGAGCAATGGAACCGGAATCTTAGAATGTCCCTGAACTTTAGATTTACTGACATGTTGGAACTTAGTGAGTGGGGGAGACAGGAGAAGAGATGATGGGGTTCAGAGAAAGATACCAGAGAGATGATAGCAGAGAGAACTTGGAAGGTAACATAGAGAATAATACATTAGTTGTGGGTAGGGATCTGTCTTTTAAAGGGTCCTATAACCCTCCCTGCAGACTTAGTTCCCATGGAACCCTGGACTGAACGGAGTACTGGCTGAATGAGTGCACACTTCCGGGTTTCGTGGGCACGACAGATGCCAAGAATTTCATTAACAATTACATTGATCATGGAAATTTAAGTTCTTAAACATGTCAACATTGGGAATGACAATGTCGAATTCTCAAGACTTTCTTTTTGAAGAAAGGGCATTGGCCAACTTTGGGGACCCTGAGAATAGTGAGGTACTAACACATGCTGGAGTCCCTTGTTGCTCCAAGCATTTCCAGAATGTTTGGCACAGTCTTGTAATGTCAGCAGTGTAGGAGATGAGTTTAAGTTTCAAAAACAAAATATTTCTGATGTCCTGGTGACAGAAGGTTGCATGGTCAGATGAGGGATGGTTTTCCCAGGGAATTACCAGACGAGGAAGAGAGGAATCTGGAAAGATTGAGATGCTGAATACTATTTACCTGGAGTGAATCTTTGGAACATTTTGCATGGGTCACATTCAGCTCACTAGAACTTTAATGAAAACATTGGTTTTGCCAAAAACATAAATTGGGGACACATCAGCTGCATTTTTTGATACAGGCAATTTGACTGAATGCATTCACATGTTTGAAATAGAAGGGTATCTACAGGACAATAAAAAGCACCTTAATTTTCCCATTTCAGAGTGGTTTAGCATGCTCTTCAACACTCTGAGAGACAAAAGGACTAGATTTTGTAGAGAACAGTCCTGAGCAAGTCCGGAACTGCTGCTATTCATGCAGGTTGCAGAGTCAAAGACAGAAGGCCACAGAGAGGGTGAGAGTCTGAGTAAGAGAGCGAGAGAGAGAGAGAGAGAGAGAGAGAGAGAGAGAGAGAGAGAGAAAATAAGAGGGTCTAAGTGGGTCAGGATATGTCTTTAACAGGGTACTTTAAAGCTGCTTGCAGACTTATTAACCATGGAAGACTGAATTGACTGAGGACTGTCATAGCGAGTGTATCAAGCCAGGTGTCATGGACAAGCCAACCTGATGCCTGGACCTTTCATTTCTACTTTCCCTGAATATTGAATGTTGGTGTTTTTTAAATGGCAAATTAGGGTATATGGATATTGAGTTCTCAAGACTGCATCCTGCTGAAGTGGGGCATTGAAAATCATTGGGGACCTAAGAATGTTGTGGTATCACCAAATACTGGAATATCTGTTAGTTGGACAGGCCAGGTAGCACTCACTCGTTTCTCCTAGAACTCAATAGACGTCAGCAGTGTAGGAGATGCAGTTAAGTTTAGAAATAAAAGTGTTTCTGATGTCCTGGTATCAGAGCAATGATAGGATAGATGATAGGGTGATTCACGAAAGAGTGATCCCAGATGATGAGGAAAGGAATCTGGGGTCATAGAAAGGCTGAATACTATTTTTTTTGGAGTGCATCTTTGGACCTGTTTGCATGGGTCCCTTTCAGAAAGCAGGACCTTAATTTTGACATTGTAGAGAAGATCAGCATGCTGTTATGTACTCAGGTTGAGAGACAGATACACACACACACACACACACACACACACACACACAGAGAGAGAGAGAGAGAGAGAGAGAGAGAGAGAGAGAGAGAGAGAAATAGACACATAATTGCTCAGTTAAGGTGGAGACATCCCACAAGTAGTACAGCTTCAGTAATTCACCCAGGGTGCTGAGGCAAAATCAGAGGACTAGACAGACAGAGAGAGAGAGAGAGAGAGAGAGAGAGAGAGAGAGAGAGAGAGACTTTGAATTAGGGTAGCAGGCAAACACATTGCAAAGCAGTTAAAATTATAGACTCCTACCCAGGGTGTAGAGACATATACAGAGAGAAACAGACAGTGAGAGACAGAGATACAGAGAGACAGAAACAGAGACAGAGACAGAGATAATGAGTGGTAGAGAGAGTGTTAGAGAATGAAATGACAGGCAGACACACAGAGTGTCCATGGCTTAATTTAGGCTTGGATAAGTGCATTATACATCCAGAGGCTGGCTACCAACACTGTCATGGAAGAAGCTGTCTCTGCCTAATGAACTCAGTCCTGCCGCTAACATCATCTATTGCAGCCAAGTAGATGGAGTCACATGATCTTTCAATCTAATCTAAGAAATGGAATTTAAACCTTCCTGAAGAAGCTACATATGGAAATCTCCCCTTTTTCACAGTAATGTGATTCCTTTCGTTCTCTTAGTCTATTTAAGTACTTCTTACATTACTTCTTAGGCTCGCTATGGAGATGGAAACCTGAGCAATGGAACAGGAATCTTAGAATGTCCATGAACTTTAGATTTTCTGACATGATTGCAGAGAGTGAGTTGGGGAGACAGGAGAAGAGATGAAGTGGTTCAGAGGAAGATACAAGAGACAAGATAGCAGAGAAGGACTTGGAAGGTGACAGAGACAATAATATATTAGTTGTGGGTAGGGGTCTGTCTCCCAAAGGATCCTATAACCCTGCCTTTAGACTTAGTACCCATGGAACCCTGGACTGAACAGAGTAGTGGCTGAGTGAGTGTACCCTTCCAGGTTTCGTGGGCAGGAATAATTCCAAGACCTTCATTAGCACCTTCATTTATTATGTAAATTTGGGGTCTTAAAATTGGCAACATTGGGAATAACAATGTCGAGTTCTCAAGCCTGCTTCTTTTTGAAGAAAGGGCATTGACCAACTTTGGGGGACCTGAGAATAGTGGGGTACTACCACATCCCGGAATCCCTGGTTGCTCCAAAAATTTCCAGAATGTGTGGCACTGTCTTGGGATGTCAGCAGTGCAGGAGATGAGGTTAAGTTTGGACAACAAAATATTTCTCATGTCCTGGTGACAGAGGGTTACATGGTCAGATGATCAAAGGTTATCGCAGGGAGTACCAGTAGAGGAAGAGAAGAATCTGGGAACATTGAGAGGCTGAATACTAATTATCTGGAATGAAACTTTGGACCTTTTTTAATGGGTCCCATTCAGCTCACTGTAATTTACATGAAAAGTTTGGGTTTTAAAAAACATAAATTTGAGGCACATCATCTTCTGCCTTTTTGCATACAAGAAACTTGACTGAAAGCATCACATATTTGAAAAAGAAAGGCATCTACAGGACAATAAAATCACTTTAATTTTGCCAATTTAGAGTGGATGAGCATGCTTTCAATTCTCTGACAGAGAGAGAAACACACACAGCAAGGGAAAAACATGCAAACAGATGGACAAAAATGATCAAATCTGGTAGAGAACAGTCCTGAGCAAGTCCAGAGCTGCTGCTTTTCATCCAGGTTGCAGAGGCAAAGACATCTTGGGATGTCAGGAGTGTAGGAGATGAGGTTAAGTATAGAAAACAAAATATTTCTTATATCCTGGTGACAGAGGGTTGCATGGTCCGATGAGGGAGGGTTTTCCCAGGGAAGTATCAGATGAGGCAGAGAAGAATCTGGGAACTATTTATCTGGAGTGAATCTTTGGACCTTTTTGAATGGGTCCCATTCAGCTCACTGGAACTTACATGAAAACTTTGGGTTTGCCAAAAACACAAATTGGAGACACATCAGCTACCTTTTTTGATACAAACTACTTGACTGAAAGCATTCACATGTTTGAAAAAGAAGGTATCTACAGCACAATTTGCTGCTGATATTCATTCAGGTTGCAGGGGCATAAGCATAAGGCCAGAGAGAGGGTGAGAGACTGGGACAGAGAGAGAGAGAGAGAGAGAGAGAGAGAGAGAGAGAGAGAGAGAGAGAGAGAGAAAGAGAGGGAGAGAGGGAGAGCAAGACAGAGAGACAGAGAGATAGAAAGGCGGGGCTCAGCTAGCAGACATTTCCAGTGCAATTCATGTAGAGTTATAGCAGGCACACCACCAGGGTGAAGGGATGTACACAGAGAGACAGTGACAGTGAGTAATAGAGAATTAGAGTTGAAAATTCAGACATACAGACAGAGAGACAGACAGACATACCAAGGGTTTGTGTAGGCTGAGATATGTATATACCATGGCCCTGGGTGGGTCCTCTCATACTCAAGGAGTATGCTGTCTTGGCCCCATGAACTCCGCTTCGCTTCTGACATCATTTGATCCAAGTACCTGCAGTCCAATGATCCTTCAATCTAATCTAAGGTATTGAATTTAAACCTTCTTGGAAGAAGCTACCATGCAAATCTCAAATTTTGTTCAGGAATGTGTGTCTTTTCATTTTCTAAGTCCATTAATACACAACTTGTGGAATATTATGTTCCCCTTTAAAAGCATTTGAACAGTTTTTCCAAGGTAACTCTATACACAGAATAGCTATTATTGGAGGGAAGAAACTGCCTAAGGCATAATCCTAGTCTTTGGCGTGTCAGAGCCCACTGTAGAACTCGGGTCCAGGAAAGGGAGATGGATGCAGAATGGCCACTGGGCCTCTTATTGTTTGATCCTTGGGATGAATTTGGATCGCAGGCAGGAAGACTTATGGAGAAACGCAACTGTGCTTTGGCGTGTCAGAGCACACCACAAAACTCAAATCCAGGAAAGGCCGATGGAGGCAGAACTGCCACTGTGCCTCAATGTGTCATTTACCGCCACCGAACTTGGATCCTAGGCCAGCATATGGATGTGGAATTACCCCTGATCCTCGGCGTGTTGGAGCCTGCTGCAGAATTTGGATCAGGCGCTCAGATCACTGGTGTCAGATGACTCTAAGCAGTAACAATGAATGGAACCAGAAACAGCCCCTGGGCTACCTGGCCAGCGGATATACACAGAATCGCCACTGGGACTTGTCGTTCTGGAGCTTGCTGACGAACTCTGATTCTGCGCTGGCAGATGGAGGCAGTACTACCATTTGGCCTTGGCGTGCTGGAGCCTGTTGCCGAACTTGGATTCAGAGCACAGATCACTGGTGTCACTTACCTCTAAGCAGCGAAAACCAATTGAACCAGAAACAGCCCCTGACATTCATGGGCCTGCAGATGGACACAGAACTGCCACAGTGCATTGGCTTTCTGTATACCGCCACTGAACTTGGATCCTGGGACAGCATGCGGAGGCAGAATTGCCACTGGGGTTTGGCATGTCGGAGCCCAATGCAGAACTCGGATCCAGCGATGGCAGATGGATGCACAACAGACACTGGACTTTGGGGTGTCGTACACCACAGCCAAACTCAGATCACATGCCAACATATGGATGCCAAACTGCCACTGGGCCTTGGCATGTCAAAGCCCGCCACCGAACTCAGATCCTGGGCCCTCAGATGAAACCATAACTGCCACTGGGATTCTGTGTGTAGGAGCTCGGCATGGCATTCAAATCCAGAGCACAGATCACTGTTGTCAGATGACTCTAATCAGTGATGACGAATGGAACTGCAAAAAGAACATGGCCTACCTGGGACAGCAGACGGACACAGAACTGCCACTGGGCCTCTGTGTGTCGTATCCTTCCACCAACCTCGGATCCTGGGCCATCACATGGATGCAGAAATGCCACTGGGCCTCAGTGTATCCAAGGCCTCCACCGAACTTAGATCAGGAGCAATGATCACTGGTGTCGGATGACTATAATCAGTGATGGCGAATGGAACCAAAAACAGACCTGGACCTTCATGGGCTGGCAGATGAACACAGAACTTCCACTTGGCCTTGGTGTGTAGGATCTTGTTGTCAAACCTGGATCTGGTGCCCAGATCACTGGTGTTAGATGACTCTAAGCAATGAGGATGAATGGAACCAAAAACAGCCCCTGGACTCCCTGTGTAGGCAGATGGATGCAGGACTGCCACTGGGCTTCAACGTGTAGGAGCTCACCCCCGAACTCGTATCCAGAGCACAGATCACTGGTGTCAGATGACTCTAAAGAGTGACAACAATTGGAAGCAGAAACAGCCCTGGACTAACTGGGCCAGTGGATGGACACAGAACTGCCACTGTGCCTCGGCATTTCAGAACCCATTGCCAAACTCAGATCCTGGGCTGGCAGATAATCACAGAGCAGCCACTGGGCCTCAGCATGTCGGAGCTCATTGCTGAACTCGGATCCAGTGCGTAGATCACTGGTGTCAGATGACTCTAAGCAGTGAAAATGAATGGAACTAGAAACAGAACCTGGCTTACCTGGGCTGGCAGAGGATACAGAACTGCAACTGGGCCCTCCTAAGCGAGCCATCACAGTACTTGGATCTGGCACACAGATGACAGGTGTCAGATGACTCTAAGCAGTGATGACAAATGGAACCAGAAACATCGTCTGGCCATCTGGCCAGGGAATGACACAGAATTGCCACCTTGCCTTGGTGTGTAGTATCTTACTGCCAAATCTGGATCCGGTGCATAGATCCCTAGTGTCAGATGACTCTAACCAGTAATGAAAACGGGAAGCAGAAAAAGCCCCTGGACTCCCGTGTCCGGAAGATGGATACAGAAATGCCAATGGGCCTTGGCGTTTCGTAGCCTGTTGCTGAACTCGGATCCTGGGCTGGCAGATGGACACATACTTGCCGTTGGGCCTTGGCATGTCGTAGAATGCTGTTGAACTCACATTGTGCCCACAGATCGCTGGTGTCAGGTGACTCTAAGCAGTGATGATTAATGGAACTGTAAACAGAACCTGGCTTACCTGAGCTGGCAGAGGACACAGAACTGCCACTGGACCTTGGCATGAGGGAGCCATCGCAGAACTTGTATCTGGCACACAGATCACTGGTGTCAGATGACTCTAAGCAGTGATGACAACGGGAAGTAGAAAACACCCCTGGACTCCCGGGTCAGGGAGATGGACACAAAATTGCAAATGGGCCTTGGCCTTTTGTAGCCAGTTGCTGAACTTGGATCTTGGGTTGGCAGATGGACACAGACATTCCACTGGGCCTTGGCGTGTCAGAGAATGCTATCGAACTCAGATTAGGTGCACAGATCATTGGTGTCAAATGATTCTAAGCAGTGACAATGAATGTAACCAGAAACATCCCCTGGCACACCTGGGCCAGTGTATGGACACAGAACTGCCACTGTGCCTCGGTATTTTGGAACCCATTTCAAACTCAGATGATGTGCTGGCAGAAAAACACAGAGCAGCCACAGGGCCTTTGCGGGTCATATACTCCCTCCAAACTCGGATCCTGGGCCAGGATATGGATGCAGAACTGA
>NW_023276919.1:8412965-8419668 GCF_003668045.3 Cricetulus griseus | reverse complement strand
TGTTCTCACTAAGAAAATCTAACTTCCTTACATTCTAATTTATCTTTCCCACTAGAACACATTTGCTTATTGAAAACGCGGCAATTCATACTAGTTTTCATATTCCAAAATGAGCGATTTTCATTAACGTAATATATCACATGCAGTTTGTTCGCATTGGACAATCTTCAGTTTTAAAGAATTTTCAGTAGAACAAAGGACTAGGTGAGGAATAAGAAAGGATATTTAACAAAATAAGAATCAAACAAAAAGCAATTTAAATGAATCGAAAGAATAATTTAATGCATATAAAGGGTATAAAGTGATTCTGAAAAAGCAAGTAGGAAAGTAGAAGCAAATAAGATTAAAATAAACTGAGAAGGTAATTATTATGATTTCAATAAGTGTACATTCTAATTAATTTAATTTAGATTATTTAGCAGTAACTAATGGTAAAGGGGCCATGAATATGCCAAAGAAAAGACATAAGTGATAGTCTTCATACATACAATGAAGATATCATTATAGTATAACTTAATCAAAGAAAGGTTTATATCACACACAAAAAATGTTTAATTCCATTAAGAACATGATTTCTCTCATGCCCATCAAGAGCATTATTTCTTCTACAAATTTCTATAGTTTTAATTCATCCTGTCTTTACCTTCATGCCCATTGCCAAACACATTGTGGGTTAGTTTTGATAGTTTTTGAGTTTTCACTATTTTAAAGTTATATGATATTGCAAAGTACAAAATGTAAATGGAATGTGTGGGAATCCCCCTATCAAGTAGAAATGACAATCACATCATAATCTTAACAGTGAAAACATAGCAAACGCCATGTAGATCAAAATTATCCCCTCAACTTTAAAGGTAGTGAACGAATAGCCAGGATAGGCTGTGTCCCCTCCACATGTTTCATGGTTTGATAAAAAGAGCCAATGAATAAGTAGGAAAAATGAGAGGCACTCCATAAAATTCGAATCTCTTTTTAGAATTCTGGTTTGTCTGTTATTGATCAAGCATGAAGGAAAAATCTCCTGGAAAGGTCCCAAATTAACCAAACATTTTATGTAGATTCCTGGAATGATATATTTTAGTTCTTGCTTTACATGGCCACCATTCAAGTGTGAGACTGTGACTTTTAATACTTCACTTTAAAGGTTTCTAGATCCAAGTATACCTTGGGAATGTACAGATTCCATCAGTGCCTCAATTTTTAAATATCCCTGACTTGTAATAGATGAAAAACTTTGACCATGTCTGTGGAATGTAGACTCTAAAACAGAGTTTTATAGACCTTAAACTAGATTAAGTAGGACAGATATATCATTAGAGAAAAGTACCTTCCTCATTATTCTTAATCCAGTTTAAGATAGAGCTTGAAACTAGGGGTTGGCAGCACAGGTCTTTATACCCAGTACTTAGAGTGAAAGGGAGTTGGATCTCTGTGAGTTTGAGATAAACCTGGTCTACAAGAGCTTATTCCAGGACAGTCTTCAAAACCACAAATACATCCAGTCTCAAAAATAATAAATAAAATAAAATAACATGAAAGAATAAGAAATAGTTTTAAATCTTACACAATGAATGTGTCAATAGAAAACTTAACACTTGTTTGATATTTCTGACCCTAAATTTATTACTCCCAATGTATTCCTTAAGAAAGAGGATATTGACCATAGAAAGCCTTTGACTGGCATTTTCTCGTACTGTATTCAGTGACTTTATATGTCCTTGATTGAGTAATTGTGCCAGATACAAGTCTATATTATTCATGGCCCTGTCCATGACCTGACACGTGTCACTTACCACATTGTGAATATTAAAGGCTCTACAGGACACATGTATTAGATAGTGAATTACCCTATGAAAACTTTGATTCACAGATGTTCTCTAATTTTTCATCCATTGCTATGGAGAGTAGGATCCTACTGTGATTGACAAACAAAAATGATGACATTAAGGTATGACAGTATACCCACAAAGTAGCACAATCCTACGGAAACATGACCTCACATTACATCTTCCTTTGCCTTCTCTTTAGAAAATAATTCTTGCCAGGCATTGTTGACTCACACCTTTAGTCCCAGCACTTGGTACGCAGAGGCAGGTAGATCTCTGTGATTTCGAGACAAGCCTGTTTACAAGAGCTAGTTCCAGGACAGCCTCTAAAAGCCAGAGATATACCTTGTCTCAATAAGTCAACAAAAAAAGAAAATAATTCTATCTGTAATAATTTTTCCATCTTAAATGTTCCTTATACAGCTTCACAAAATCACATGTTTATGGTAAGTCATATACCTAAATGTTGCTCAATATACCTTAAGNTAACTTGATAAACTATATTCATAGCAACATTATTCATATTAGCTAGTCTTGGAAACAAATTTTGTGCCCTTCAAAAGCTGAATGGATTAAGAATATATGTTACATTTAACCAATGGAATACTAATCAGGTGTAAAAAATAAATGACATCCCAAAACTTGAAGGCAAATGCACAGAAATAGAAAATCCATCATGAATGAGGTGTCAAGAAATAAAAAAATAATATGAAGCCATTCATAAATGGATATTTGACATAAAGCAAAAGATACCTAGCCTTCAATACAGAATGCTGGACAAGCTACAACGCTCTTGCAGAAACAATGGAAGCAGAGTCACAAATCCAACAGTAACAAGTTTGATAAACTCCAGGATTTAATTCAAATGAGAAAGTACACATCTTATGAACAATGGAGACAAGAACTTGATGGGGAGACAAAGAGAATCAGCTGATCTGAGCTAGTGAGAGGACAGGGAATCCACATAGGACTGAACTCCACTCCCTTAATACAGTTAACAATGGATTGTCAGACAATATATGGTCACCGGCTATGGGTCCAAATTCTAACTTTAATGTACAAACTGACTTTATGGAACACATTCCATAAAGATGCCTTAGTCATCTTCAACACAGGGTTTTGGGGGCTACAGAGTTTCCATGGTACTGCCTAAACTAGATAAATTATCAGCATTTGTGTATTTCCTAGGGGAGGTCTTACCAGCTCCAAGGAACATATGAGTGTAATTGGGGAAGAGGAGGTTTTAGGAGGAGAAGAGGGATATTATTAGAATAAAAAAGTAGATAAAAATAACAACAGGTGACTATTATCTCTTAATATCAGTGGACATCATATACTTAAAAAATGAGCAGGATAATAGTTTGTATATCATTGAAAAAATATCTCCGCTTCTGCTGCAAACATGAAACACAGCTAAAAATTAAAGAGAGTAACTACCTCATAGTAAATGATTGGAAATAATTATCTAGTCAAATGGACATTAGAAACATTGTTTACAATTTGTAAGAATGACGTCCAGGAGCTCCCACTTTTTCAGATCAGCTGTTTCTGTGGTACTCTCCAGTCGGATATTGATATCTCTTGTTCTCCACTCCCTTCCTCTACTACACCACTCTTTTTCCAACCTGCCTCCTCTTTGCCCATGGTCTATAATTATTCAGGAAATCTTTTCCCTTTNCCATACTCTGAGGAACTATGTATAGCTCTCTTAGTGTCCTACTTTTGTTCCTAGCTTCTTTGGAGGTGTGAATTGTAGGCTACTTTTCTTTTCTCTATGTCTAATATCCATATATTATTGTGTAAATAAGATGTTTGCTTTCCTTATATGAGCCAACTCACTCAATTGTTTCTTCCTCTTCTTTATATTTTTTATATCTTTTACTACTGAGTAGTACAAAATTGATTAACTGCATCAAATTTTCTTTGTTCATTCTTCAATAGAGGGATATCATGGATGTTTCCAGGTTCTTAGTTTAATAAATACTAATTTTATGAACATAGCTGGATAGATGTCCATGTTGTATGAATTTACATCATTTGGGTATATGCCAAAATGTGGAATTTCTAGATGGTGAAATAGACTGATCCCCTATTGTCAAAATAAATCCCATATTGACTGCAGTAAGGGTTATACAAGTTTTCCCTCCCAACAGCAAGAGAAAACATTACCATTTGTCCATATCCTCTACCACATAAACTGTCCATGGTGGATTTCTGTATCCAGTTTGGCAGGTGTAAGATGTTGTTATTGTTAACATTTCCCTGGTGTCTAATGATGTTGATCAATTTCCTATGTGTCTTTTAGCCAGTTGAGATTCCTCTATTGACCAACCAAAATCCCGAATGTTCAAAGACTTCAATCTAAATCCAGCCAGAATATAACACTTGGTAGAGTAACTGTGAGGTAGCATTGAATGAATGAATTTGCAGATCACTGAATATAACAGTAGCACAGACACTCAGATCAACCATTCAGTAATGGGGCATATAGAAACTGAGAATATTCTGTAAGAAAAAACACATAGTCAACAAGAAAAGAGAGGAGCCCACACAATGGAAAAAGATCTTCAACATCCCCAGATGTAGCCAAGGGCTAACATCTAAAATAACTCTCTCTCTCCATCCCTCACTGTCTCTGTCTGTGTCTTTGTGTATCTCTGTCTCTCACTGTGTCACTATGCATAGGTCTCAACAACCTTGGTGGGAGTCTATAATTTTACCTGCTTTGCAATTCATTTGCCTGCTACACTAAGCCAAAGTCTCTGTCTGGTCCTCTGTTTTTGCCTCTACAACCTGGGTGAATACCTGAGGCTCTACTTGTTCTGGACTGGTCTCCACCCAAACTGAGCTTTTATCTCTCCTTTTGTATGTGTCCCTTTATTTGTGTGTGTGTGTGTGTGTGTGTGTGTGTGTGTGTGTGTGTGTTTGTGTCAGTCTGTCTCTGTGCCCGAGTACTGAAGCGTATGCTAAACCTCTCTACAATGGCAATATGAAGGTGCTTTTTTATTGTCCGTAAGATACCCTTCCCTTTCCAAAATGAGAGTGCTTTCAGCCAAGTCTATTCTATCATAAAGAGGCAGCTGATGTGTCTCCAATTTATGTTTTTGGTAAACCCAAAATATCCCTATAAATTCCAGGAAGCTAAATATGACACATGCAAACAGGTACAAAGATGCACTCAAGAAAAATATTATTCAGCATCTCTATGATTCTGGATTGCTTTAATCTGCAATCTCTCTTTTGAGAAATACTCCATTCACCGCTCTGATACAGGACTTCAGAAACACTTTTGTTTTTAAACTTATCTTCATCTCCTACACTGCTAACATTGGTTGAGGTCTAGGAGACCTGAGTGAGTGATACCTGGCCTGTCCAAGGAAGGATCAAAGAGATACTCCAAGATGTGGTCATACCGTAACATTCTCATGTCCTAAGTGCCAACTTCAGCAGGATGCAATCTAGAGAACTCAATATCCTTATTCCCTAAATTGCAATTTCTAACACCCCAATATTCAGTATTCAGCAAAAATAGGAATGAAAGTGGCAGGCATCAAGCTGGCCCGTCCAAGGCACCTGGTATGTTTCACTCACTCAGGCAGTACTCTGTTCAGTCCAGGTTTCAGGGTTACTAAGTCTGCAGGCCGCTTTAAAGGACCCATTGAAAAGACAGATTCAGACCCATTTATGCTCTCTTAGTCTATCTCTCCCTCTCATTCTGTCTCTCTCTCTCAGTCTCTCTCTCCTCTCTCTCTCTCTCTCTCTCTCTCTCTCTCTCTCTCTCTCTCTCTCTCTCTCTTTCTCCCTCCCTCTCACCTTCCACTTCCGATCTGCTATTTGCTCTTTGCTATTTCTCAGAAACTCTTTGTCTCTTCTCCTCTCTCCCCAACTCACACTCTCCCACACTGTCTGAAATCCTCGGTTCATGGAATTTTCAATTGTAGGTTTCTCATTGCTTAGTGTTCAGTTTCCATTTAGTACTTTCCCCTTCAACATACACAAAAGACCAAAACTATTCCTGAGAAAGCCATGGAATTTCAATCTCTGTGACCTCTCACCATGCCCAGCTGGAATCCCCATAGATCATTCTCTCAGACTGAACAAACTGTGAAACAACCTTTCAGGTGGGTGTTTATCACAGGATGAGGTCCAACCCTACATTCGCTGAATCATTTGTGTTTTCAGGATTANGCCTTTGGCAGTTTCTTCCCTCCAAATATAGGTATTCTGTGTTGATTTGAATGTTAAGCCATTTTGTTCTGCCTTTGCCCCTGAGTTAAAGCTGACTCTGAGTTCTGAGATTGGGAGTACCAAGCCTTCTTCGGACTGGCCCAGGGGAAATACATCTTATGATTAAGGCATTCTTCCAGTTACTGTTACCTTGGAAAAACTGTTCAAATGCTTATTTGGGGAATGTTATTTTCCTCAGGTTCTGCATTAATGGACTAAGAAAATGTAAAGATACACATTATTGAATGAAATTTGAGTTTGCATGGTAGCTTCTTCCAGAAATGTTTAAATTCCTTATCTTAGATTAGATTGAAAGATCATTGGACTCTAGGTACATTGGATGCACCAAATGATGTCAGCAGTAGTACAGAGTTCATGACGCATAGATACCATCATCTTTGAATATGAGAGGACCGACCTGTGGACCTGGTATTCACATATCTCAGCGTATACTAAGCCATGGTTTGTCTGTGTCTCTCTCTGTTGTTCTCAATTTTCATCTCTAACTATCACTCACTGTCACTGTCTCCTTGTGTATGTGCCTTCACTCTGGTGGGTTTCCATAGCTCTACCTGAATTGCACTGGACATGCCTGCTAACACAGCACCCCTCTCTCTCTCTCTCTCTCTCTCTCTCTCTCTCTCTCTCTC
>NW_023276919.1:8391611-8412910 GCF_003668045.3 Cricetulus griseus | reverse complement strand
TTTCAGGGTTACTAAGTCTGCAGGCCGCTTTAAAGAGTCCATTGAAAAGTCAGATTCAATCTCTTTATTTCTCTCTTAGTCTTGCACGTCCCTACATTCTTTATCTCTCTCTCAGTTTCTCACTCCTCTCTCTCTCTCTCTCTCTCTCTCTCTCTCTCTCTCTCTCTCTCACTCTTTCTCCCTCCCTCTCACCTTCCACTTCCGATCTGCTATCTGCTCTTTCCTATTTCTCTGAAACTCTTTGTCTCTTCTCCTCTCTCCCCAACTCACCCTCTCCCACCCTGTCTGAAATCCACAGTTCATGGAATTTCAAATGTAAGTTTCCCATTGCTAAGTTTTCAGTTTCCATTCAGTACTTTCCCCTTCAACATACACAAAAGACCAACACTATTTCTGAGAAAGCCATGGAAGGTCTCTCTCTGTGACCTTTGCAACTCGAGATGCTGCATCATGACTGTGGCTTTTGCAAGCAGGAGGATCCTTTTAAAACTTATAGACTCTAAAATCTCCTGTACTTGCTTTCATTTGTTTTAGTTCTCCTGGCTATTAAATCATAGCCAAGTAAATAAACATACAATCATCTGACTAAGATTTACCTGCCAGATTTCTCTAACTATATACATTTTTACTTTCAAGGCTAACTTACTTCTCTTTACTATCTGGCTAATATTCCTGTTTCATATTTAAAATTACCTGCATTTTTCATTCTGGAGTTTAACACATTACATTTTACTACTTATCACCTGAGTGCTATTTTAGTCTCACAACTTCTTTGTGCAATTTTCTCTGACATTAAAGGTTAAATAACCCGCTTTACCTATTCTTGTCAGCTGCTGGCTGATATTTTCGTCTAATATATATTTTGTGTACATTTCTGCTTTAAGGGTTAAATAACCCCATTTATCATTTTTTCATCAGCTGTTGACTGACGTCTTCCTATATTATATTACATATATCTGTTTCCTATTTCTACAAATATATACAGTTTTATTCCTGACTTAATGCTGTTCACTCACCACATTCGGCCACTTCTGCTTTTTCATGTGNGTGCTTATTCTCCAACCGGTTCTCACGAAACCTGTCTCTTCCAATTGTCCAAGCCCCTTCCTTGTCTGTATCTTTGTGGTGTCCATGGCTTCTTCCTCCATTCTCAGACCCCACGTTCAGGAGCCATTTTGTCATGACCTGGCTTGTCTCAGCTTTAATCCACGACAGCCATGAGGTTCTACCTGAGTGTAGACCTGGTGTGTGGACCTGGAAGCTCCTAGCAACCCAATGATGATAAAGACAAACACAGGCATCTTATCATCTTCAGAGAGCTAGTGTCATTTCTTTATTATCCATCTTTTCTGGTGTTTCTTAACCATCCTGCCATGTCCACAAGACCATCTCTCTTTGTTCTCCTCTCTCCTCTGGACACTCACTCCCAACTCCTAACTTCCTGTCCTCTCAAGTTTCTCACACACCTCTGATCCCTCTGCCCAGGTGAGGGCCTTTGCAGATGCTTAGGTACAAAGAGATACAAATTAGGAGGCATATTTCCCTGAGGCCATGGTAAACAATAGTAGCCATACTGGCATTAACAATACAATGGTTAGTTCTCCAGTGCTCCATGTTTACAGGAGCTAGAGGCTCAGCCCCAAAATATTCCATAAGAGAATTATTCGGTCCCCCACAAACCAGGAGCTCTGGACTTGCTCAGGATTATTATCTACCATATCTGATCCTTTTACATCTCAGTCTGAATGTGTCTCCCTTGCTGTGTGGGTTTCTCTCTCTTTTGGAGAAACCAATCTTAAATGGCAAAATTAATGTGTTTTTATTGTCCTATAGGTACCCTTCATTTCAAACATGTTAATGCTTTCAGGCAAGTTGCTTATATCAAAAGAAGGCAAGTGATGTATCTCCAATTTATGTTTGTGGCACACCCAATGTTTTCCTGTAAGTTCCAGTGAGCTAACTAGGACCCATGCAAAAAGGGGCAAAGATTCATTACAGATAAATACTATTGAATCCCATAATGATCCCAGATTCTTCTCTGCCTCCTCTGGTACCTTTCCCTGGGAAAACCCTCCATCATTTGACCATGCAACCCTCTGTCACCAGGACTTGAGAAATATATTGTCTTCTATACTTACCCTCATCTCCTACACTGATGACATCTGTAAAGGATTAGGCTGCCCAAGACAGTGCCAAACATTCCGAAAATACAATAAGCAAGCAGTTATTCCAGGATTTGTTAGTAGCCTAATATTCTCAGGGCCTCCAATGTTTGTCAATGCCATTTCATGAAAAAGAACCAGTCTTGAGAAGTCGACATCGTTGTTCCCAATGTTGCCAAGTTTAAGATCCCAAATTTCCATGATAAATGAAATAGGGAATGAAGTTCTTGGAATCTGTCCTGCCCATGAAACCAGTTAGGATGCACCCACTCAGCAAGTATTCTGTTCAGTCCAGGGTTCCATGGTTAATAAGTATTCAGACAGGGTTATAGGACCCTTTAAAAGACAGATCCCTACCTACAACTAATGTATCTTTCTCTCTGTCGCCTTCCAATTACTCTCTGTTATCTATCTCTCTGGTATCTTCCTCTGACACTCTTTATCTCTCCTTCTTTCTCCCCCACTCACCCTCTCCAAACATGTCAGAAAATATAAAGTTCATGGATATTCTAAAATTCCTGTTCCATTGCTCAGATTTCCATTTCCATGGTGAACTTTCCCCTTCCACATAAACAAATGACCAACTCTGGATCTGGGAAAGCAATGGAGGCTCTATCTCTATGAACTCTCTCCATAACCAGGATCGGTTGAGCAGGACATCTCAGAGATATTACCTGGAAAAGAACAAATGCTGAAACACCCCATGAGGACAGTGTGTTGCTCAAGGATGTGGTCCACCTCCACATTCCCTGAATCACCTGTGATTTTCAGACTTATGACTTTGGGAGTTTCTTCCCTCCAATAGTCGGACCCCTGTGTCATCTCAAAGTTTCCGGCATGTATTGTCCAACAATTGTCTATGAGTTAAGGATGACTCGGGCTTCTGAGATGGTGGGTATTGAGCCACCTTCAGACACCCACATTGATAGTGCATCTTATGATTAAGGAAGTCTAGCTGCTACTGTTACCGTGGAAAATCTGTTCAATGCCTATTTTTTGGAGTAATGTCAAAGACCCTAAGAAGTACATTAATGGACTAAGAGAATGAAAGTTAACATTTTACTATAAAAAAGATGAGTTTTCCATGGTTAGCTTCTTCAGGAAGCTTTAAATTCCATTTCTTATATGAGATTGAAAGACCATGTGAATGCATCTATTGGGTGCAAGTGATGATGTCCGAAGCTGGACTTAGTTCATTAGGCATAGACAGCTTCCTACAGGATTATGCTGGTAGCCAGCCTCTGAATGTATAATGCACTTATCCAAGCCTACATTAAGCCTCGGACTGTCTGTGTGTCGGTCTGTCATATCATTCTCTTACTCTCACTCTTGCACACACTGTCTCTGTCTCTGTCTCTGTGTAAGACTGTCTCTCACTGTCTGTGCCTCTCTGTATGTCTCTACCCCCTGGCTGGGAGTCTATAATTCTAAGGGCTTAGCAATGAGTTTTCTTGCTACCCTAAGCCAAAGTCTCTGTCCCTCTCTCTGTCTAGTCCTCTCTTTTTGCCCCAGCACCCAAGGTGAATACATGAAGCTGTACTTGTTCGGGACTGGTCTCCAAGTAAACTGAACTTTTATCTGTCTGTTTGTATTTCTCTCTCTCTCTCTCTCTCTCTCTCTCTCTCTCTCTCTCTCTCTCTCTCTCTCTCTCTCCCTCTCTCTCTGGCTTTCTGTCTTTCCCTCTGACGGAATTCCAGTCAGTCCCCCTCTCTATCTGGCTTTCTGTTTTGCCTCTGCAACCTGGATGAAATAGCAGCAGCTCTGGCCTTACTCAGGACTGTTCTCTACCAAATCTGATTCTTTTGTCTGTCTCTCTTCATGTGTCTCCCTTTCTCTGTGTGTTTCTGTCTCTCTCAGAGTATTGAAGGACATGCTAAACCACTCCAAATTGGAAAAATTAAGGTGCTTTTTATTGTCCTGTGGATACTCTTCTTTTTCAAACATTTGAATGCTTTGAGTCAAGTTTCCTGTATCAAAACAGACAGCTGATGTTTCTTTAATTCATGGTTTTAGCAAACCCTAAGTTTTCATGTATGTTACAGTTAGCTGAATGGGACCCATGAAAACGTTCCAAAGATTCATGGCATATTAACAGTATTCAGCCTCTCAATGTTCCCATATTCCTCTCTTCCTCCTCTTTTACTTCCCTGAGAAAACTCTCCCTCAACTGACCATGCAACCCTCCGTCACCAGGACATAAGAGGTATTTTGTTTTCTAATCTTAACCTCATCTGCAACACTGCTGACATCCCAAGACAGTGCCAAACATTCTAGAAATTTTTGGAGCAACCAGGGACAGCAGGATTTGGTAGTGCCCCACTATTCTCAGGTTCCGCAAAGTTGGTCATTGCCCTTTCTTCACAAAGAAGCAGTCTTGAGAACTCGATATCGTTATTCCTAATGTTGCCAAGTTTAAAACCCCTAATTTCCATAATAAATGAAGGTGGGAATGAAGGTCTTGGCATCTGTCCTGCCCATGAAACCTGGAAGGGTGCACTGATTCATCCTGTACTATGTTCATTCCATGGTTCCATGGGTACTAAGTCTGCAGGCAGGGTTATAGGACCCTTTAAAAGACAGATCCCTAACCACAACTTATGTATTTTTTCTCTCTGTCATACTTCAAGTCCTCTCTGCTATCTTCTATCTGGTATCTTCCTCTGATCCTCCTCTTCTCTTGTCCTGAATAGAACAGTCACTCTCTCTAAACATTCCAGAGAATATAAAGTTCATGGACATTCTAAGATTCCTGTTTCATTGCTCAGGGTTCCATCTCCATAGCAGGCTTTTCCCTTCCACGTAAACAAATGAGCAACTCTGGAGCTGTGAAAGTCATGGAGGCTCCCTTCCACTGTGAACTCTCTCCATACACCTGGCTCGGATGATCAGATAATGCAGAGATATTATCTGGAGCTGACCAAA
Source organism: Cricetulus griseus (assembly GCF_003668045.3). Classification (NCBI taxonomy): domain Eukaryota; kingdom Metazoa; phylum Chordata; class Mammalia; order Rodentia; family Cricetidae; genus Cricetulus; species Cricetulus griseus. The sequence goes on along the minus strand of NW_023276919.1, from coordinate 8,407,826 downwards.
TGCTGAAAAACGCCATGAGGGCAGTGTGTTTCCCAAGGAAGATGTGCACTNCCACATTCGCTGAATCACCTGTGGGTTTCAGACTTACAACTTCGGCAATTTTTGTTCCAAAATTGTCGATGAGTTAAGGTTGTCTCTGTCTTCTGAAATGTTCGCTATAGAGCCTCTTTCTGGAACCCCCATTGGAAGTCAATCTTATTTTTAAGGGAATCTAGCTGCTACTGTTACTGTGGAATAACTGTTGAATGCCATTTTATGGAGGTATATCAAATACCCTAAGAAGTACATTAATGGACTAAGAGAACGAAAGGGATCTCATAACTCTGAAAACGGTGAGTTTTCCATGGTTAGCTTCTTCAGGAAGGTTTAAATTCCATTTCTTATATTAGATTAAAAGATCATGTGACTGCATCTACTTGGTGCTAGAGATGATGTCAGCAGCAGGATTGAGTTCGTTAGGCAGAGACAGCTTCTCCATGATTATGTTGGTAGCCAGCCTCTGGATGTATAATGCACTTATCCAAGTCTACATTGAGCGTTGGACTGTCTGTGTGTCCCTGTGTCATTTCAATCTCTAACTCTCTCTCTAGCACTCAGTGTCTCTGTCTCTGTGTATGTCTGTCTCTCACTGTCTGCATCTCTCTCTCTGTATGTCTCTACACCCTGGGTGGGAGTCTATAATTCTAACTGCTTTGCAATGTGTTTGCCTGCTACCCTAAGCCAAAGTCTCTGTCTCTCTCTCTGACTAGTCCTCTGTTTTTGCCTCTGCACCCTGGGTGAATCTCTGAAGCTGTACTTGTTCTGGACTGGTCTCCATATAAACTAAGCTTTGATCTGTCTGTCTGTATGTGTACCTCTCTGTCTGCCTGACTGTCTGTCTCTCTCTCTGTCTCTCTCTGTCTCTCTCTGTCTCTCTCTGTCTCTGTCTCTCTCTCTCTCTCTCTCTCTCTGTGTGTGTGTGTGTATGTCTATCTATCTCTCTGAGTACTGAAGAGCATGATAAACCTCTCTATAATGGCAAAATTAACGTACTTTATTATTGTCCAAAAGATACTCTTCCTCTTCCAAAATGAGAATGCTTTCAGCCAAGTCGCTTCTACCATAAAGAGGCAGCTGATGTGTCTCCAACTTGCGTTTCTGGCTAAACCAAAATATGTGTATAAGTTCCAGGGAGCCTCATGGGACCCATGCAAACAGGTCCAGGATGCACTTGAGAAAAAATTTGTATTCAGCCTCTCTATGATCCTGGAATCCTTTGTTCATCATCTGGTATCTCTCTTTTTCAAATCACTCCATCATCTGTCCTATCACCACCCTGATACCAGGATTTCAGAAACACTTTTGTTTCTAAATTTAACTTCATCTCCTACACCGCTGACCTGTGTTGAGGTCTAGGAGACCCAATTCAGTGCTACCGGTCCTGTCTAAGGAAGTAACAAATAGATAAACCAGAATGTGTTAAGACCACAACTTTCTCAGATTCCCAATGTTGGTCAATGCCCTACTTCAGCAGTATGCAATCTAGAGAACTCCATATCCTCATTCCCTAAACTGACATTTCTTGCACCCCAACAATCAGTATTCAGCAAAAGTATCAATGAAAGATGCAGGTATCAGGCTGGCCTATCCAAAGCACCTGGCATGATGCACACACTCAGGCAGTACTCTGTTTAGTCCAGCTTTCAGGGTTCCTAAGTCTGCAGGTGGCTTTAAAAGATGCCATTAAAGACAGGTCCCAACCCAATTATGCTCTCTAAGTCTCTCTCTCTCTCTCTCTCTCTCTCTCTCTCTCTCTCTCTCTCTCTGGATCTCTCCCTCTTTCTATTTCTCTCTCTCCCTCTGACATTCCAATTCCTATGTGCTAACCGCACATTGCTATTTATGTGACCATCTTCGTCTCTTCTCTCTTCCCAACTCACCCTCTCCCACCCTTTCTGAAATCCTTGGTTCATGGAATTTCATAGGTAGGTTTTCCATTGCTCAGTATTCAGGTTCCATTTCGTACTTTCCCCTTCAACATACACAAAACCCCAAAACTATTGCTGAGAAAGCCATGGAGGCTCTCTCTGTGACCTCTTACCATGTCCATGCTTTGATGATTGGGAATCTGCAGAGATCATTCTCTCAGTCTGACCAAACTGTGAGACACCCCTACAGGTCGGTGTTTAAACCAAGGATGATGTCCAACACCACATTCACTGAATCATTTTTGTTTTCAGAATTATGCCTTCGGCAGATTCTTCCCTCCAATAATAGGTATTCTGTGTGGACTTGAATGTTCAAGAATTTTGTTCTGACTTTGCCCATGAGTTCAGGCTGACTATGAGTTTGTGATTGGGAGTACTAAGACTTATTTGTTCAAGCCTATGAGAAATACATCTTAAGATTGAGGCATCCTTCTTGTTACTGTTGCCTTGGAAAAACTGTTCAAATGCTTTTATGAACAATTTATATTCCCCACATTGTGCATTAATGGACAAAGAAAATGAAAAGACACACATTAATGAACGAAACTTCAGTTTTGAATGGTAGCTTCTTCCAGGAAATTTTAAATTCCTTATCTTAGATTAGATTGAAAGATCATTGGACAGCAGGTACTTGGGTGAATCCAATGATGTCAGAAAGAAAGCAGAGTTCATGAGGCAGATACAACATACTCCTTGAGTATGAGAGGACCCACCCATGGACATGGTATTCACATATCTCAGCCTTCGATTTTGGGATTTACTTCCCTCCACTTTTCGGATCCCTGTTTTGTCTCAACGGTTTGGGCATTTTTTGTTCCCTAATTGTCAATGAATTAAGGCTGACTCCATCTTATGAAATGTTGGGTACCGAGCCTCCTTCAGCCACCCCCATTGGAAATGCAACTTATGTTTAAGTGAATCTAGCTCCTACTCTTATCGTGGAAAAACTGTTCAATGCCATTTTGTGGTGCAATATCAAATATCCGAAAAAGTAAATAAATGGACTAAGAGAACGAAAGAAATCACATTACTGTGAAAAAGGTGAGTTTTCCATGGTTAGCTTCTTCAGGAATGTTTAAATTCCATTTCTTAGCTTAGATTGAAATATCATGTGACTGCAACTACTTGGGTGCAAGAGATGATGTCAGCAGTAGGACTGAGTTCATTAGGCAGAGACAGCTTCTTCCATGAGTATGTTGGTAGCAAGCCTAAGGAAGTATAGTGCACTTATGCAAGCCTACATTAAGCCTTGGACTGTCTGTGTGTCTGTCTGTCATTTCATTCTCTAATTCTCTCACTAGCACTCACTGTCTCTGTCTCTGTCTCTGTGTATATCTGTCTCTCATTGTCTGTGTCTCTCTGTATACGTCTCTATACCTTGGGTGGGAGTCTATAATTTTACCTGCTTTGCAATGTGTTTGCCTGCTACCCCATGCCCAGTCTCTGTCTCTGTCTCTGGCTAGTCCTCTGTTTTTGTGTCTGCAACCTGGGTGAATACCTGAAGCTGTCCTTGTTCTCGACTCCTCTCCACCTAACCTGAGCTTTTGCCTGTGTGATTGTATATGTTCCTCTCTCTCCTCTCTCTCTCTCTCTCTCTCTCTCTCTCTCTCTCTCTCTCTCTTTCTCTCTCTGTGTGTGTGGGGGGTTGTGCATTTGTGTGTGTGTTTGTCTATCTGTCTCCCTGGCTGAGTAATGAAGAGCATACTAAACCTCTCTACAATGGCAAAATTAAGGTGCATTTTTATTGTCCAAAAGATACCACTTTCATCCTAAACTGAGAATGCTTTCAGCCAAGTCGCTTTTATCATAAAGAGGCAGCTGATGTGTCTCCAATGTTTGTTTTTGGTAAATCTAAAATATCCCTGTACGTTCCAGGGACTCGCATGGGACCCATGCAAACAGGCCAAAAGATACCCTCCAGAAAAATTTTTTTTCAGCCTCTCTATGATTACACATTCAGGACTTTATCATCTGGGATCTCTCTTTCGTGAATAACACTATCATCTGTCCTATCACCTCTCTGATACCAGGACTTCAGAAACACTTATTTCTAAACTTAATTTCATCTCCTACACTGCTGATTCTGTTGAGGTCTAGGAGACCCAAGTGAGTGCTACCTGGCTTGTCCAAGGAAGGAACAAACAGATACTCCTGGATGTGGTAATACTACAACATTGTCAGGTCCCCAATGTAGTTCAATGCCCTATAACAGCATGATGCAATCTAGAGAACTCGATATCCTTATTTCCTAAATTGCCCTTTCTAACACCCCAACAATCAGTTTTCAACAAAAACAGGAAGGAAAGGTGCAGACATCAGGCTGGCCTGTACAAGGTATGATGCACTCACTCAGGTAGTACTCTGTTTTGTCCAGCTTTCAGGGTTACTAAGTCTGCAGGCTGCTTTAAAATATCCAGTTAAATGCCAGATTCCTACCCACTTTTAATCTCATAGGCTCTCTCTCTCCTCTCTCTCTTTCTCTCCCTGTCTCACTCTCTTTTTTCTCTCTGTCTCCCTCTCACCTTCCATTTCCTACCTGCTATCAGGTCTTTGCTATTTCTCTGACCCTCCTCATCTCTTCTCCTCTCTCTCCAACTCAACCTTTCCCTCCCTATCTGAAATCGTTGGTTCATGGAATTTCATAGGTAGGTTTTCCATTACTCAGTGTTCATTTTCCATGACATACTTTCCACTTCAATGTATACAAAAGACTGACACTATTTCTGAGAAAGCCATGGAGGCTCTCTCTGTGACCTCTTACCATGTCCATGTTTTGATGATTGGGAATCCGCAGAGATCATTCTCTAGGTCTGACCAAACTGTGAGACACCCCTACACCAAGGATGATGATGTCCAACACCACATTCACTGAATCGTTTTTGTTTTCAGGATTATGCCTTCGGCAGATTCTTCCCTCCAATAATAGATATTCTGTGTCGACTTGAATGTTCAGGCATTTTGTTCTGCTTTTGCCCATGAGTTCAAGGTAACACTGAGTTATGAGATTTTGAGTACCAAGCCTTCTTCAGCCTAGTCCATGGGAAATACATCATATGATTGAGGCATTCTTCCGGTTACTGTTACCTTGGAAAATAAACTCTTCAGATGCTTTTAAAGAGGAGTGTCATATTCCCCAGGTTGTGCTGTGCATTAATGGTCTAAGAAAATTAAAAGACAGACATTGCTGAACAAAATTTGAATTTTTCATGGTAACTTCTTCCAGGAGGGTTTAAATTTCATTTCTTAGATTAGATTGAACGATCATGGGACTGTATGTACTGTATGGGATGCTACAAATGATGTCAGAAGCAAAGCAGAGTTCATGAGACAGAGACAGGATACTCCTTGAGTATGAGAGGAACCACCCATGGAGCTGGAATTCACATATCTCATTCTACACTAAGCCTTGGTTAGTCTGTGTGTCTTTCTGTCTCTATGTCTGAAATTTCAAATCTAATTCTCTGTCACTCACTGTCACTTTCTCTCTTGTATGTCCCTTAGCCTGGTGTGCTGCCCACTATAATTCTACCTCAATTGAACTGGAATTTCCTGCTACTGAGAAAGCATCTCTCTCTCTCTCTCTCTCTCTCTCTCTCTCTCTGTCTTGCTCTTGCTATCTCCCAATTTGTCACGGTCTCTCTCTCAACTTCTGTCTTTCTCTATACATCCTGCTTGAATACCACCAGCTCTGGACTTGCTCAGGACTGTTATCTACCAAATCTGATCCTTTGTATCTCCTTTTGTATGTGTCTGTCTTCCTGTGTGTGTTTCTCTCTCTGTTAGAGCATTGAAGACCATGCTAAACCACTCTAAAATGGCAAAATTAAGGTGCTTTTTATTGTCCCATAGATACCCTTCCTTTTCAAACATGTGAATGCTTTCAGCCAAGTTGCTTGCCTCAAAAGAAGGCAGGTGATGTGTATCCAATTTATGTTTTTGGCACACCCAAAGTTTTCCTGTAAGTTCCAATGAGCTGAAAGGGACCCATGCAAAAAAGGTCCAAAGATTCATTCCAGATAAATAGCATTCATTCCCACAATGATGCCAAACTCATCTCCTCCTCATCTGGTACCTTTCCCTGGGAAAACCCTCCATAATTTGACCATGATCCCTCTGTCACCAAGACTTTAGAAATACTCTGTATTCTAAACTTAACCTCATTTTCTACACTGCTGACAACTGTCGAGGCTTAGGATGCCCAAGACAGAGACACACATTGTGGAAATGTTATGTTTTTGACAAATGCAAAGTTTTCATGTAACTACAAGTGAGATTTATGTGACCCCATAAAGAGGTCCAAAGATTCACTCCAGATGAATAGTATTCAGCATCTCAATGTTCCCACATTCCTCTCTTCCTTGTCCAATACTTCCCTGGGAAAAACATCCCTCATCTGACCATGCAATCCTTTGTCACCAGGATATAAGAAATATTTTGTTTTCTAAACTTAACTTCATCTCCTACACTGCTGATATCTGAAGAGCGTGCCACAGGCTCTGGAAATTCTTGGAGCAACAGGAACTCCAGGATGTGCTAATAACCAACTAATCTCAGGGTCCCCGAATTTGGTCACTGCCCTTTCTTCGAAAAGAAACAGTCTTGAGAACTCGTCATCGTCATTCCCAATGTTGCCAAGTTTAAGACCCCAAATTTCCATGATAAATTAAGGTGGGAATGAAGGTCTTGGCATCTGTCCTGCCCACGAAACATTGTAGGGTGCACTCACTCAGACAGTACTCTGTTAAGTCCAGGGTTCCATGGGTACTTAGTCTGTAGGCAGGGTTATAGGACCCTTTAAAAGTCAGATCCCTACCCACAATTTATGTTTTATTCTCTCTGTCAGCTTCCAAGTCCTCTCTGCTATCTTCTCTCTGTTATCTTCATCTGAACCTGTCCATCTATTCTCCTGTCTCCCCAACTACCCTGTAAAACCATGTAAGAAAATCTAAAGTTCAGGGACATTCTAAGATTCATGTTCCATTGCTCAGATTTCCATCTCCATAGAGAGCTTTCCCCTTCCATGTAAACAAATGACCAACTCTGGAGATGGGAAAGCCATGGAGGCTCTCTCTCTCTCTCTCAGTGAACTCTTTTCAAACCCAGGCTCTGTTGATCAGGAAATCACATAGGTATTTTTCTAGAGCTGACCAAATGTTGAAACACTCCAAGAATGCAGTGTGTTTCCAAAGATAGAGGACCACCACATTCGGTGAATCACCTCTGAGTATCAGACTTAAGACATTGGAAGTTTCTTCCCTCTCCTGTTCAGATCCCAGTGTAGTCTCAATTGTTCCTCATTTTTTCTTCCAGAATTGTCGATGAGTTAAGACGCTGATTCTGTCTTCTGAGATGGTGGGTACTGAGACTCCGTCAGCCACCCCAATTAGATGTGCATCTTATGTTTGAGGGAATCTAGATGCTACAGTTAACGTGGAAAAGGGTTCAATGCCATTTTGTGGAGTAATATCAAATACCCTAAGAAGTACTTCAATGGAACAAGAGAACGAAATGAATCACATTACTATGAAAAAGGTGAGTTTTTCATGGTTAGCTTCTTCAGGAAGTTAATATTCCATTTCGTAGATTAGATTGAAAGATCATGTGACGGCATCTACTTGGGTGCAAGAGCTGATGACAGCAGCACCACTGAGTTCATTAGGCAGGACAGGTTATTCCATGAGTATGATGGTAGCCAGCCTCTGGATGCATAATGCACTTATCCAAGCCTACATTACGCCTTGCAGTGTCTATGTGTCTATCTGTCATTTCATTCTTTAACTCTCTCTATAACACTCACTGTCTTTGTCTCTGTCTCTGTTTCTGTATCTGTGTATCTCTGTCTCTCAATGTCTTGTCTCTCTGTATATGTCCCTACAACCTCTGTGGGAATCTATAATTCTAACTGCTTTGCAATGTGTTTGCCTGCTACCCTAAGACAAAGTGTCTGCCTCTCTCACTGTCTACTCTTCTGTTCGGCACAGGCATGTGACACTCCAAGGCCCTGTGGCTGCTCTGTGTTTATCTTCCAGCACAGGATCTGAGTTCGGCAATGGGTTATAAAATAGTGAGGCACAGTATCAGTTCTGTGTCCATCCGCTGGCCCAGGTGGACCAAGGGTTGTTTCTGGTTACATTCATCATCACTGCTTAAAGTCTTTTGACACCAATGATCTGTGCACCTGATCTGGGTTTGACGACATTCGCCGACATGCCAAGGCACAGTGGAAATTCTGTGTCCCTCTGCCAGCCTAGGACCCGAGTTCAGCAACAGGCTACAAAACGCCAAGACCTATTGGCATTTCAGAATCAATCTCCCGGTCCCGGAAGTCCAGGGGCTTTTTCTGCTTCCTGTTGTCACTGGTAAGAGTCATCTTACACCAGTGATTTGTGCACCGGATTCAGGTTTGGCAGCGAGATCCTCCAGACCAAGGCCCAATGGCAATATGTGTCCTTTGCTGGCCCAGGTGGCCAGGCAATATTTCTGGTTCCATTCGTTGTCACTTGTTAGAGTCATCAGACACCCGTGATCTGATGTGCCAGATTCAAGTTCTGCAATGCCTCCCTCAAACGGAGGTCCAGTGGCAGTTCCAGCCAGGTAAGCCAGGTTCTGTTTCCAGTTTCATTTGTCATCATTGCTTACAGTTATCTGGCACCATTGATCCTTGCTCTTGATATGAGTTCAGTGGAGGCCTTAGTCACACCGAGGCCCAGGGGCATTTCTGCATTCATATGATGGCCGGGATCCAAGTTTGTTGGTGATATATGATACACTGAGGGCCAGTTTTATTTCTGTTTCCATCCGCCGGCCCAGGTTAACCAGGTTTTGTTTCCAGTTCCATTAAGCTTCACTGCTTACAGTCATTTCCACCGTTGAACTTTGCTCCTGATATTAGTTCAGTGGCAGCCTTGGACACGCTGAGGACCAATGGCAGTTCTGTGTCCATCTACCAGCCCAGGTAAGCCTTTTTCTTTTTCCAGTTCCATTTGTCATCACTGCTAACAGTCATCTAACACCATTGATATTTTCTCCTGAATGGAGTTTGGCTGCGGGCCCAGAAACACCAAGTCCCAGTGGTAGCTCGGTGTTTATCTGCCAGCAATGGATCTGAGTTCGGCAACGGGATATAAAATACTGAGGCACAGTGTCAGTTCTGTGTCCATCTACCAGCACAGGATCCGAGTTCAGCACCATGCTCTGAAAGCCAAGTCCTGGTGGCAGTTCTGTCTCCATCTGCCAGACCAGGAAGTTCAGGGGCTATTTCTGCTTCCATTATTTGTCAATGCTTAGAGTCATCTGACACCAGTGATCTGTGCTCTGGATCCGAGTTCGGGGGCTAGCTCCTACACGTCGAATCCCAAAGACAGTTCTGCATCCACCTTCCTGCACAGGGAGTCCAGGGGCGGTTTCCGTTCCTATTCATCCTTATTATTTGGAGTCATCAGACAATAGTGATCTGTGCTCTGGATGTGAGTTCTGGAACGAGCTCCTATATGTCAAGAAGCCCAGTGTCAGTTGTTTGTAAATCTGCTGGCTAGGGTAGGCCAGGTGATGATTCTGGTTCCATTCGTCATCACTGCTTAGAGTCATCTGACAACAATGATCTCTGCTCCTTATCCAAGTTCGGTGGAGGCCTTGGACCTCCTGCCACCGAGTCCATTGCCAGTTCTGCATCCATATGCTGGAACAGGATCCGAGTTTGATAGCTGTATGTGACACGCTGAGGCCCATTGCAGCCTCAGTTTTCATCTGCAGACCCAAGGAGTTCAGGGGCGGTTTCTGGTTCCATTCATCATTATTGCTTAGAGTCATCTAACACAAGTGGTCTTTGAATGGGATCCAAGATTTGCAAGGAGATCCTACACACATAGGCCCAGTGGCAGTTCTGTGTTCATCTGCCAGCCCATGGAAATCAGGGGCTGCTTCTGGTTCTGTTTGCTGTCACTGCTTAGAGTCATCTGACACCCGTTACCTCTGCTCCTTATCCGAGTTTGGCTTCGGGCTCGGACACCGCAAAATCCAGTGGCAGTTCTGCCTCCAACTGCCCAGTATCTGAGTTCAGAGGCTGGATCTGACACACCGAGGCTCAGTGGCAATTCTGTGTCCATCCAGTGGCACAGGTAGGCCAAACGATATTTCATGCTCACTTCTCATTCACTGCTTAGAGTCCTGTGACACCAGTGATCTTTCCTCTTTATCCGAGTTTGGCAGCAGGCTCAGATATGCCGATGACCAGTGGCATATCTGANTCCATATGGTGGCACAGAATCTGAGTTCAGCAGCAGCCTCCAAAATGCCAAGTCTCAGTTGCAGTTCTGGGTCCATCTCTTTACCCATGAGGTCAGATGCATTTTCTTTTTCTATTCCTCGTCATTGTTTAGCGTCATCTAAAACCAATGATCTGTGCAATTAATCCAGTTTTGGCAGCAAGATCCTACACACTGGTCCCCAGTGGCAGTTCTTTTTTCATCCACTGGCCCAGTTAGGACAGGTGATGTTTCTGGTTCCATTCTTTGAAACTGCTTAGCGTCATCTGACACCAGTGATCTTTGCTCCTGACCCAAGTTCCGCAGAGGCCTTGGACATGGAGAGGCCCATTGGCAGTTCTGCATCCATATTATGGCCCAGGATCCGAGTTTGTCAGTGTTATACAACATGCTGAGGACCAGTGGCAGTTCTGTGTCCATCCATTGGCCCAGGTAAACCAGATTCTGTTTTCAGTTCCATTAGTCGTCACTGCTTACAGACATCTGCCACCATTGATCTTTGCTCCTGAAATGAGTTCGGTGGAGACCTTGGACACACCGAGACCCAATCACTGTTCGGTATCGATCTGCCAGCTGTGGAAAGCCTTGTTCTATTTCCAGTTCTGTTTGTCATCACTGCTTACAGTCATCTGACACCATTGATCTTTTCTGCTGAACGAAGTTCCCAGAAATAGTAGGCCAGGGGCTGTTCCTGCTTCCATTTGTTGTCACTGATTAGAGTCATCTGACACCAGTGATCTGTGTGCATGATCTGAGTTCAGTGTCATTCTACGACACGCCAAGGGCCAGGGGCAATTCTGTTTCCATCTGCCAGCTCAGGATCCGAGTTCAGCAACAGGCTCTGAAACGCCAAGTCCTGGTGGCAGTTCTGTGTCCATCTACCAGACCAGGGAGTTTAGGAGCTGTTTCTGCTTCCATTTGTCCTCATTGCTTAGAGTCATCTGACAACAATGATCTTTGCTCCTGATCCAAGTTCGATGGAGGCATTGGACACAACGAGTCCCATTGGCAGTTCTGCATCCATATGCTGCCCCAGGAACCGAGTTTGGCAGCGGTATATGACACACCAAGGCCCATTCCGGTCACAGTGTCCATCTGCAGGCCCTTGGATTTCAGGGACTGTTTCTGTTTCCATTCATCATCATTGCCTAGAGTCATATAACAGCAAGGATCTGTTCACTGCATCCAGTTTTGGCAGCGAGATCCTACACAACTTCGCCCAGTGGCACTTCTTTCTTCATCTGATGGCCCGGTAGTCCAGGTGATGTTTCTGGTTCCAATAGTCATCACTTCTTAGCGTCATCTGACAACAGTGATCTTTGCTCCTGATCCAGGTTCAGTGGAGGCCTTGGACACACCGAGGACCAGTGGCAGTTCTGCATCCATATCTTTGCCCAGGATCCGAGATCGGCAGGGGTACATGACACGCCATGGCCCTGTAGCTGCTTTGTCTTTATCTGCCAGCACAGATCTGAGTTTGCAATGCGTTTTAAAATACCAAGGCACAGCGGCAGTTCTGTGTCCATGCACTGACCCAGGGGTGCCAGGGCATGTTTCTGATTACATTCATCATCACTGCTTAGAGTCTTTTGACACCAATCATCTCTGCATCTAAGCTGAGTTTGAGGGCATTCTCCGACACGCCAAGGCCCAGTAGAAGTTCTGGGTTCATCTGCCAACACATGATCTGAGTGCAGCAACTGGCTATGAAGGTCCAAGTCCCATTGGCATTTCTGTGTCCACCTGCAGGACCCAAGAGTCCAGGGGCTTTTTCTGCTTCCCGTTGTCATCACTGGTTACAGTCATCTGACAACAGTGATCTGTGCACCAGATCCAGGTTTGGCATCGCGATACTACACACCAAAGCCCAATGGCAATTCTCTGTCCTTCTCTGGCCCAGGTGGCCAGGCGATGATTCTGGTTCCATTCGTCGTCACTGCTTAGTCATCTGACACCCACCCATGAGCTGTGTGCCAGATTCAAGTTCTGCGAGGGCTCCCTCACAATGAGGTCCTCACACCAGCAGTTCCAGCACAGGTAAGCCAGATTTGGATTACAATTCCATTCATTGTCACTGCTTAGAGTCATCTGAAACCAGTGATCTGTGCTCTGGATATGAGTTTGGGGGCGAGGCCCTACACGTTGAATCCCAATGGCAGTTCTGAATCCATCTTTCTGTACAGGGAGTCCAGGGGCTGTTTCTGTTCCTATTCCTTGTCACTATTTATACTCATCTGACAAGAGTGATCTGTGCTCTGGATCTGAGTTCCGGAGCGAGCTCCTTCAAGTCAAGAAGCCCAATGGCAATTGTTTGTACATCTGCTGGTGCAGGTAGGCCAGGTTATGTTTCTGGTTCCATTCGTTATCACTGCTTAGAGTCATCTTACAACAATGGTCTTTGCTCCTGATCCAAGTTCGGTGGATGCCATGTACACGCCGAGGCCCACTGGCAGTTCGGTGTCCATATGCTGGCTCAGGATATGAGTTTGGCAGCTGTATATGACACGCCGAGTTCCATTGCAGGCTCAGTGTCCATCTCCAGGCCCATGGTGTTCAGGGGCAGTTTTTGGTTCCATTCATCGTCATTGATTAGAGTCATCTAACACAAGTGATCTTTGAACAGGATCCAGGTTTGGCAGGGAGGTCCTACACACCGAGGCCCAGTTGCAGTTTTATATTCATCTGCCAGCCCATGAAGATCAGGGGCTATATCTGGTTCCATTTACTGTCACTGCTTTGAGTCATCTGACACCAGTGATCTATGCACCTGATCAGAGGTCAGGAAAGAGCTCCCTCATGTGGGGGCCCAGTGGCAGCTCTGTGGTTATCTGCCAGCCCAGATTCTGAGTTCGGAAATATTTTCTAATATATAGTTTCAGTTCTGTGTCCATCTGCTTGCCAAGGTAGTCCAGGGGCTGTCCCTGCTTCCATTTGTTGTCACTGCTTAGAGTCAACTAACACCAGTGATCTGTGCTCTCGATCTGACTTCAGGGGAGAGATCCTATACACCGAGGCCCAGTGAAAGATCTGCATCCATTTGCCTGGGCAAGGAGTCCAGGGGCTATTTCTGGTTCTATTTGTCGTCAATATTTAAAGTCATCTGACAACTGTGAGCTTTGATCTGCTTCTGAGTTCTGGGGCTAACTCCTACATGTCAAGGCACAGTGGCAGTTCTGCATCAATAGGTATTGGCCCAAGATACAAGTTCGACGGTGCCACTGTGGCCCAGTGGGAGTCGAGTGTCCATCTGCATCCCCTGGAGATCAGGGGCTGCTTCTGGTTCTATTCATTTTCATTGCTTTGAGTCATCTAACACCAGTGATCCATGCACATCATCCAGGTTTGGCAGTGACATCCTATACACCGAGGCCCAGTGGCAGTTCTGTGTTCATCTGCCAGCCCATGGAGATCATGGGCTGATTCTGGGTCCATTCTACATCACTTCTTAGAGTCATCTGACACCAGTTATCTTTGCTCCTTACCCGAGTGCAGCTGTGGGCTAGGATATGACAATGCCCAGTGGCAAGTCTGAATCCATATGGTGGCCCAGGATCCTAGTTCCTCAGTAGCCTCCGAAACCCTTAGGCGCAGTGGCAGTTTTGTTTCCATCTGCAGGCCCGAGGAAGTCAGGTGCTGTCTTTGCTTAGAGTCATCTAACACCAATGATCTGTGCACTGGATCCAGTTTTAGGAGCGAGTTCCTACACAGCAAAGCCCCCGGTGGCTGGGCGATGTTTCCGGTTCCATTCTTCGTCACTGCTTATAGTCATCTAACACCAGAGATCTTTGCTCCTCATCCAGGTTCTGTGAAGGCCTTGGACACGCTGAGGCCCATTTGCAGTTATGTATGTATGTGCTGATCCAGGATCCGAGTTAGGCGGCATTATACGACATGCCGAGGCCCAGTGGCAGTTCTGTATTCATATATTGTCCTAGCATCCAAGTTCGGCAGGGATATATGAGACTCTGAGGCTCAGGTTCTGTTCTATATCCATTTCCTGGGCCAGGTAAGCAAGTTTCTGTTTCCAGTTCCATTTGTCTTCACTGCTTAGAGTCATCTGACACCAGTGATCTGTGCTCTGGATCCGAGTTCTGGGGCAAGCTCCTACACACATAGTGCAAGTGGCAGTTATTGATTCATCTGCTGGCTTAGGACCCGAATTATGCCTTAGGCCCCCATGAGACAAAAACCTAGTGGGAGTTCTGTGTCCATCTGCCAGTCCATGGAGGCCAGGGTCTGTTTCTGGTCAATTTGTCTTCATTGCTTAGAGTCATCTAACAACAATGATATGTGCAACAGATCCAGGTTTTGAAGCAATCTCTTACACACTGAGGCACAGTGGCAGTTCTGTGTACATCTGCAGGCCCATGAGGTCAGGGACCAATTCTGTTTCCATTCATTATCACTGCTTAGAGTTATCTGACTCCAGGAATCAATGTGACAGATCCGAATTCAAAGCCGTTCTCTGACATACCAATATCCAGTGACAATTCTGTGTCATTCTGCCAGCCCAGGACCCCAGTTCATCAACAGGTTCTGAGAAGCTAAAGCCCACTAGCAGTTCTGTGTCCATTTGTTGGACCGAGGAGTCCAGAGGCTGTTTCTGCTTCCATTTGTCATCACTGCTTAGAGTCATCTGACACCAGTGATCTGTGCACTGTATCCCAGTTTGAGGCATCCTTCCAGTTACTGTTACCTTGGAAAAACTGTTCAAATGCTTTTAAGGAGGAATACCCTATTCCCTAGGTTGTGCATTAATGGACGAAGAGCTCGAAAAAAATACACATTACTGAACGAAATTTGAGTTTTGCATTTTAGCTCTTTCCAGGAAATTTTAAATTACATATCTTAGATTAGATTGAAAGATCACTGCAGGTACTTGGGTGAAATCAAATGATGTCAGAAACAAAGCAGGGTTCATGAGGAAGACACACTATACTCCTTGAGAATAAGAGGACCCACCCATGGACCTGGTATTCACATATCTCAGCCTATACTATGCTTTTAGTTTGTCTATGTGTCTCTCTGTCTCTATGTCTGAATTTTCAACTCTAATTCTCTATCACTCATTGTGACTGTCTCTCTGTGTATGTCCCTTCACCCTGGTGGGCAGCCCTCAGTAACTCATCCGGAATTGTACTGGAACTGCTTGCTAGCTGAGCAGCCCCCTTTCTGTCTCTCTGTCTCTCTCTCTTGCTCTCACTCTCTACTAAACTCTCACCATCTCTGTCTCTTTCTGTCTTTCTCTCTGCAACCTGGATGAATACCAGCAGCTCTGGACTAGCTGAGGACAGTTATCTACCAAATCTGACCATATCGTATCTCTATCAGTATCTCTATCTGTCTCCATTGATGTGTTTGTTTCTATCTCTCTGTTAGAATATAGAAGAGCATGCTAAACCACCCTAAAATGGCAAAATTAAGGTGATTTTTATTGTCATACAGATACCCTTCTTTTTCAAACATGTGAATGCCTTCAACAATGTTGATTCTATCAAAAGAAGGCAGGAGATGTGTCTAAAATTTATGTTTTTGGCACACGAAAGGTTTTCCTTTAACTTCCAGTGACCTGAATGGGACCCATGCTAAAAGATCCAAAGATTCATTCCAGATAAATAATATTCATTCCCACAATTATCCCAGATTCCTCTCCTTCTCGTCTGGTAATTTTCCTGGGAAAACACTCGATCATTTGACCATGCCACCCTCTGTCACCAGGACTTAAGGAATATTTTGTCTTTTAAACTTAGTCTCATCTCCTACAGTGCTGATATCTGTCCAGGCTTTGGATGCCCAAGAAATAGCCACACATTGTGGAAATCCGGGGAGCAACCAGGTACTCCAGGATGTGGTAATACACCAATATTTTCAGGGCCCCCAAATTTCATCAATGCCATTTCATGAAAAAGAACCAGTTTTGAGAACTCAACCTCGTTGATCCCAATGTGGCCAAGTTTAAGACCCCAAATTTCCATAATAAATGA
>NW_023276919.1:8382961-8389660 GCF_003668045.3 Cricetulus griseus | reverse complement strand
TCTCTCTCTCTCCCAGTCTCTCACGCTCTCTCTGTCCTTCTGTGTTTGCCTCTGCAACCTGGATGAATAGCACCACCTCTTTACTTCTCACGACTGCTCTCTACCAGATTTGATCATATTTGTCTATCTGTTTGCCTGTGTCTCCCTTGCTGTGTGTTTCTGTCTCAGCCAGAGTATTGAAGAGCATGCTAAACCACTCTAAATTGGCAAAATTAAGGTGCTTTTTATTGTCCTGCAGATACCCTTCTTTTTCAAACACATGAATGATTTCAGTCACCTTGTTTGCATCAAAAAATGCAGGTGATGTGTCTACAATTTATTTTTTTGAAAAACCCAAAGTTTTCATGTAAGTACAAGTGAGATTAATGGGAACCATGCAAAAAGGTCCAAACATTTACACCAGATAAACAGTATTCAACCTCTCAATGTTCCCGCATTGCTATCTTCCTTGTCCAGTACATTCCTGGCAAAACCCTCGCTCAACTGACCATGCAATCCTAGTCACCAGGACATAAGTAATATTTTGTTTTCTAAACTTAACTTCATCTCCTACACTGCTGACAACCCAAGACTGCCACACGTTCTGGAAATTCTGTGAGCAACAAGGGACTCCACTTTGTTGTATACCCCACTATTCTCAGGGCCCCCAAATTTGGTCAATGCCCTTTCTTCAAAAGGAAGCAGTCTTAGAAGTCAACATCGATATTGCCAATGTTGCCAATTAAAGACCCTAAATTTCCATGATATGTGAAATTTGGAATGAAGGTATTGACATCTGTCCTGCCCATGAAAACCGGATGGGTGTACTATCTCAGCCAGTACTCTGTTCAGTCCAGGGTTCCATGGGTACTAAGTGTGTAGGCAGGATTATAGGACCCTTTAAAACACAGATCCCTACCCACAACAAATGTATTATTCTCTCTGTCACCTTCCAAGTCCTCTCTGCTGTCTTCTCTCTGGTATGTTCCTCTGAACCTCTTCATATCTTCTCCTGTCTCCCCCAGTCACCCTCTCCAACCATGTCAGAAAATCTAAAGTCATGGACTTTTAAGAATCATGTTCCATTGCTCAGGGTTCTATCTCCATAGCGAGCTTTCCCCTTCCATGTAAACAAATAACAAATTCTGGAGCTTTGAAAGCCATGGAGGCTCTCTCTCTCTGTGAACTCTCTTCATACCCAGGCTCGGTTGATCGGGACATTGCAGAGATATTTTGTGGAGCTGAACAAATGCTGAAACACCCCAAGAAGGCAGTGTGTTTCCCAAGGAAGAGGTCCACCACCCTACTCGCTGAATCACCTGTGGGTGTCATACTTATGACATTGAGAATTTCTTCCCTCCACTGTTTGGATCCCTGGGTCATCTCAACGGTTCGGGCATTTTTATTCCACAATTGTCGATGCGTTAAGATGCTGACTCCGTCTTCTGAGATGTTGGGTATCGAGCCTCCTTCAGCCTCCCCCACTGGAAGTGCATTCCATGTTTAAGGGATTCTTGGTGCGACTGTTACCGTGGAAAAAAACTATTCTATGCCATTTGTGGAGCAAAATCAAACAACCTAAGAAGTAAATAAATGGACTGAGAGAACGAAAGGAATCACATTACTGTGAAAAAGGTGGGTTTTCCATGGTTAGATTCTTCAGGAAGGTTTAAATTCCATTTCATAGATTAGATTGAAAGATCATGTGACAGCATTTGGTTGGGTGCAAGAGATGATTTCAGCAGCACTACTGAGTTCATTAGGCAGAGAGAGCTTCTTCCATGAGTATGTTGGTAGCCATCCTCTGGATGTATAATGCACTTATCCAAGCCTACATTATCCTTGAACTACCTCTGTGTCTCTCTGTTACATCATTCTCTAACTCTCTCTCTAGTACTCGATGTCTCTGTCTGTCTCTGTGTGTCTCTCATTGTCTGTGTCTCTCTGGATATGTCTCTACACCCTGGGTTGGAGTGTATAATTCTAACTGCTTTGCAATGTCTTTGACTGCTACCCTAAGGCAATGTCTCTGTCTCACTCTCTGTCTAGTCCTCTGTTTTTGCATCTGCACTCTAGGTGAATACCTGAAGCTGTATTTGTTCTGGACTGGTCTCCATGTATACTGAGCTTTTATCTGTCTGTTTGTATGTGTTTCTCTCTCTCTCTCTCTCTCTCTCTCTCTCTCTCTCTCTCTCTCCCTGTCCCTCTCTCTTTGTTGTCGGTGTGTGTTTGTGTGTGTCTATCTGTCTCTCTTTCTGAGTACTGAAGCCCATGCTAAACTTCTCTACAATGGCAGAATAAGGTCCAATGTGCTGAATGGGACCCATGCAAGCAGGTCCAAAGATGCACTCCAGAAAAATATTATTCATCATTTCTATGAACCCAGATTCCTTTCTTCATCATCTTGGATCTCTCTTTTGCGAATCACCCCAATATCTGTCCTGTCACTATTCTGATACCAGGACTTCAGAAACACTTTTGTTTCTAAAGGTAACTTCATCTCCTACACTGCTTGTCATGACCCAGCGCGTCTCAGCCTTAGTCCATGAGGTTCTACCTGAGTGGGTGTGTTTGGACCTGGAAACTCCCAGCAACCCAGAGACGATAAAGACCAAACACAGGCATCTTGTCATCTTCATAAAGCTCTCAGTTCCATGTGGTAGAACTACAGTCATTTCTTTATTAGCCATCTTTTCTGTTGTTTCTTAACCGTCCTGCCATGACCACGAGGAAACCATCTCTCTTTGTTCTCCTCTCTCCTCTAGACACTTGCCCCTAAGTTTTAAACTTCTGTCCTCACAAGTTACACAACTATAGCACCTCCACCCTGGTGAATGCCTCTTGAGATACTTAGGTCCACAGAGATGCAAATAAGAAGTACATTACCCAGAGGCCATGGTAAATAATAGTAGCCCTACTGGCATTAACAATACAATATTGGGCCAGAGCTTTCGGGTGTTCCTGTTTAGTGAAACCAAAGGCTGGATCTCAAAATATTCCATAGCGGGAAGTTTTTGGTGCACCACAATTCCTCTCTCTTAAATTAATAAAAAGGAACCTGTGCTTCTGCATAAGGACAGGTGACTGTGCCTGTTTTAGGAGGTTCCCTGCAACCTACCAGGGGTGCCCGTCATGGAATCTCGCATTGCATCATGCGTGTTCTGTCTTAGGATTCCCTGAAGGCAAGGAAAACTGTACCAGTCTTTGGCTGGAACCAGCCTCTGTAAAAAAAATAAGGTTAGTGGGGCATGGGCGATGGTTCAGCTCCAAAATCCTCACAGGTGCATATATTCTCCTGTGGGATGGAGATGTATAAAGGTTAAAATGGCCTTTTAAAAATCTGCATGGCAATGCCACTAGTCCCTCTTATACAGACCTTATTAAAGTTTGCTCCCTAAAACATACTTCTATCCTAAGGTTTGTAAACTGCACGTTGCATTCCTGTAAGAATGGACTCTGACTTCTAGTTTCTAATAACATTTGCATAACACATATAGCAAGATCACAGACATTAACAATTCCATCATGAACATACATTAGGGTGAGTTACAAAGCAATCAAAAGACAATAAGATATTATCAAAAGACCATAAGATATTCTCACAATCTGTGGGGTGTGAACAATCTCACAATTCTAAAACTATTTTTCTTTATCCCCTGCCTGGGACTCAATGCCCCTTGAAACTTTTCTATTACTTGCTCAAAGTCCGAAGTTCTAATATCAGGTTTGTAATATCAGTCTTTGAAAATTAACTAAAAAGTCTTTTGTCCATGTCTTATTTAAGCACGCTGAAGGAGCTTCGGCCACTTTGGTTTACGCCAGTATCCGACTGTCCTAAATGAGTCCTTTTCCCAATGGGAAAATTGGCAAAACAGTTTTTTGGGTCTGTTTGTGGCAAGAAAGCAAGCTATTTTTATCAAATTCTTACTCTGCTCTTGAATGAGCACTCATGGATTCAGAGAGATGAATGTAGTCTGTCTGTAGGGAAGACTCTGGAAAGCATCTCGAAACTGGAACTGGGTGTGTCTCCCTTATTCCTAGGCTGATAGTCGAATGTCCTCAAGGTTCAGGAAATACAGGTCCAATGTTTTACTCCAGCTGTTTCAGATGGTCTCCTGTGGGCCCAGGTCCCGTTTTTCTCTCTGCTACATGCATCTCATCAACCGCTCCAGAAGTCAGCACACCTCGTTCTCCTCCTGTGAGAAAACACAGACATGCCCTTGATCCCTATGCCTGGTCCCCTCTATTCATCTCTCCATTTGACCTGAGCAAAATTTGCTCGAGTTCCTTCATGCCAGAATCTTTCTGCATCAGATTGCTCACTGGCATAAATATTTAAAATTTTAAGATAAACAGTGCATAATTTAACACATCATGTGGAGACTGGGGGCACAGCTCCCCCCTTTTTATCTTATGGGCCTGCTCTCTTATTCCTTCTCCTTGGGGATATATAAGGAATACTTGTTTTTTGATCAATTTTCCATTAAGCACAAAATATGGTGGAAAGCTTTGCTAGTATATCCAGACCCATTATCTGTTTTTATAACTTTTGGCACTCCCATGTAAAAAAAAAAAAAAACACCTTAAACTGTGACTTATAGCTTGTCTGATGGCTTCTACTGTTTGTAGAGTGTCCATTAAGAAAACTAAATATGTGTCAATTGCCACGTGAACATTTTTACCTTGCCAAACGCTGTGATGTGAGTCACATCTATTCGCCATAAATGGTTGGGGAGCAGGGCTTGAGGATTCACCCTTAAATTAGTCATAACCATATTGTGGACATATCCCACATTGTTTGATGATTTGACCAGCAATATCTCTAGTTAAGCCAAAGGCCTAAGGAGGTCAGGGGCTGTTTCTTGTAAAATTCATCGTCATTGCTTAGAGTAATCTAACAACAGTGATCTTTGCACTGGATGCAGGTTTGGCAGTGAGATCCTACACACCGAGGTCCAGTGGCAGTTCTGTCTTCATCTGCCAGGCCATGGAGGTTGGGAGTTGTTTCTGGTTCCATTCGTCATCACTGATTAGAGTCATCTGACACCAGTGATCTTTGCTCCTGATCCATGTTCGGCTGTGGGCTCAGAAATGCCGATGCCCAGTGGCAGTTCTGAATGCATATGGTGGCCCAGGATCTGAGTTCCTCAGCAGCCTCCAAAACGCCGAGGCCCAGTGGCAGTTCTGGGTCCATTTGAGGCCCATGGAGGTCAGGGGCTGTTTCTGTTTCCATTCATCATGATTGCTTAGAGTCATCTAACACCAATGATCTGTGCACTGGATCCAGTTTTGGCAGCAAGATCCTACACACTGTTGCCCAGTTGCACTTCTTTGTTCATCTGCTGGCCCAGGTGATGTTTCTGGTTCCATTCATCATCACTGCTTAGAGCCATCTGACACCAGTTATCTTTTCTCCTGATCCAAGTTTGGTGGAGGCCTTGGACACCCCGAGGCCGCGTGGCAGTTCTGCATCCATTTCCTGGCCCAGGATCTGAGTTTGGCAGGAGTATATGACCCGCAAAGGCCCTGTGGCTGCTCTGTGTTTTTCTGCCAGCACATCATCTGAGTTTGAAATGGGTTCCAAAATACCGAGGCACAGTGGCAGTTCTGTGTCCATACACTGGCCCAGGTGTGCCAGGGGGATGTTTCTGGTTACATTCATTGTCACTGCTTAGAATCATTTGACACCAATGATCTGTGTGTCTAATCTGAGTTCGTCAGCATTCTCTGACACGCCAAGGCCCAGTGGAATGTCTGTGTCCATCAGCCAACCCTAGATCCAAGTTCAGCAACTGGCTACAAAAGGCCAAGGCCCATTGGCAATTTTGTGTCCATCTCCATGACCTGGGAGTCCAGGGGTGTTTTCTACTTCCCGTTGTCATCACTGCTTAGAGTCATCTGACACCAGTGATCTGTGTGCCAGATCCAAGTTCTGCGATGGCTCCCTCATGACAAGGTCCAGTGGCAGTTCTGTGTCTTCTGCCAGCTCAGGTAAGCAAGGTTCTGTTTACAGTTCCATTAATCGTCACTGCTTAGAGTCACCTGACATCAGCGATCTGTGGGCATAATGTGAGTTCAACAGCATTCTACGACACGCCAAGGCCCAACGGCAAGTATGTGTCCATCTGCCAGCACAGGATCCGAGTTCAGCAACAGGCTACGAAACGCCAAGGCCCATTGGCGTTTCTGTATCCATCTTCCAGTTACGGGAGTCCAGGGGCTTTTTCTGCTTCCCGTTTTCATTACTGGTTAGAGTCATCTGACACCAGGGATCTATGCACCGGATCCAGATTTGGCAGTAAGATACTACACACCAAGGCAAGGTGGCAATTCTGTGTCATTCCCTGGCCAGGTGGCCAGACGATGTTTCTGGTTCCATTTGTCATCACTGCTTAGAGTCATCTGACACCTGTCATCTGTGTGCCAGATCCAAATACTGTGATGGCTCGCTTAGGAGGGCCCAGTTGCAGTTCTGTATCCTCTGCCAGCCCAGGTAAGCCAGGTTCTGTTTCTAGTTCCATTCATTTTCACTGCTTAGAGTCATCTGACACCAGTGATCTACGCACTGGATCCGAGTTCAGCAATGAGCTCCGACATGCTGAGGCCCAGTGGCAGCTCTGTGATTATCTGCCAGCCCAGGATCTGAGTTTGGCAATGGGTTCTGAAATGCCGAGGCACAGTGGCAGTTCTGTGTCCATCCACTGGCCCAGTTAGTCCAGG
>NW_023276919.1:8377578-8382461 GCF_003668045.3 Cricetulus griseus | reverse complement strand
CCGATCCTGGGCCATCACATGGATGCAGAAATGCCACTGGGCCTCAGTGTATCCAAGGCCTCCACCGAACTTGGATCAGGAGCAATGATCACTGGTGTCAGATGACTATAATCAGTGATGGCAAATGGAACCAAAAACAGACCTGGACCTTCATGGGATGGCAGATGAACACAGAACTTCCACTTGGCCTTGGTGTGTAAGATCTTGTTGTCAAACCTGGATCTGGTGCCCAGATCACTGGTGTTAGATGACTCTAAGCAATGAGGATGAATGGAACCAAAAACAGCCCCTGGACTCCCTGTGTAGGCAGATGGATGCAGGACTGCCACTGGGCTTCGACGTGTAGGAGCTCACCCCCGAACTCGTATCCAGAGCACAGATCACTGGTGTCAGATGACTCTAAAGAGTGACAACAATTGGAAGCAGAAACAGCCCTGGACTAACTGGGCCAGTGGATGGACACAGAACTGCCACTGTGCCTCGGCATTTCAGAACCCATTGCCAAACTCAGATCCTGGGCTGGCAGATAATCACAGAGCTGCCACTGGGCCTCAGCATGTCGGAGCTCATTGCTGAACTCGGATCCAGTGCGTAGATCACTGGTGTCAGATGACTCTAAGCAGTGAAAATGAATGGAACTAGAAACAGAACCTGGCTTACCTGGGCTGGCAGAGGATACAGAACTGCAACTGGGCCCTCCTAAGCGAGCCATCACAGTATTTGGATCTGGCACACAGATGACAGGTGTCAGATGACTCTAAGCAGTGATGACAAATGGAACCAGAAACATCGTCTGGCCACCTGGCCAGGGAATGACACAGAATTGCCACCTTGCCTTGGTGTGTAGTATCTTACTGCCAAATCTGGATCCGGTGCATAGATCCCTGGTGTCAGATGACTCTAACCAGTAATGAAAACGGGAAGCAGAAAAAGCCCCTGGACTCCCGTAACTGGAAGATGGATACAGAAACGCCAATGGGCCTTGGCGTTTCGTAGCCTGTTGCTGAACTCGGATCCTGGGCTGGCAGATGGACACATACTTGCCGTTGGGCCTTGGCGTGTCGTAGAATGCTGTTGAACTCACATTATGCCCACAGATCGCTGATGTCAGGTGACTCTAAGCAGTGACGATTAATGGAACTGTAAACAGAACCTTGCTTACCTGAGCTGGCAGAAGACACAGAACTGCCACTGGACCTTGGCATGAGGGAGCCATCGCAGAACTTGGATCTGGCACACAGATCACTGGTGTCAGATGACTCTAAGCAGTGATGACAACGGGAAGTAGAAAACACCCCTGGACTCCCAGGTCATGGAGATGGACACAAAATTGCCAATGGGCCTTGGCCTTTTGTAGCCAGTTGCTGAACTTGGATCTAGGGTTGGCTGATGGACACAGACATTCCACTGGGCCTTGGCGTGTCAGAGAATGCTGACGAACTCAGATTAGACACACAGATCATTGGTGTCAAATGATTCTAAGCAGTGACAATGAATGTAACCAGAAACATCCCCCTGGCACACCTGGGCCAGTGTATGGACACAGAACTGCCACTGTGCCTCGGTATTTTGGAACCCATTTCAAACTCAGATGATGTGCTGGCAGAAAAACACAGAGCAGCCACAGGGCCTTTGCGGGTCATATACTCCTGCCAAACTCGGATCCTGGGCCAGGAAATGGATGCAGAACTGCCACGGGGCCTCGGGGTGTCCAAGGCCTCCACCAAACTTGGATCAGGAGAAAAGATAACTGGTGTCAGATGACTCTAAGCAGTGATGATGAATGGAACCAGAAACATCACCTGGGCCAGCAGATGAACAAAGAAGTGCAACTGGGCAACAGTGTGTAGGATCTTGCTGCCAAAACTGGATCCAGTGCACAGATCATTGGTGTTAGATGACTCTAAGCAATCATGATGAATGGAAACAGAAACAGCCCCTGACCTACATGGGCCTCAAATGGACCCAGAACTGCCACTGGGCCTCGGCGTTTTGGAGGCTGCTGAGGAACTCAGATCCTGGGCCACCATATGCATTCAGAACTGCCACTGGGCATCGGCATTTCTGAGCCCACAGCCGAACATGGATCAGGAGCAAAGATCACTGGTGTCAGATGACTCTAATCAGTGATGACGAATGGAACCAGAAACAACTCCCAACCTCCATGGCCTGGCAGATGAAGACAGAACTGCCACTGGACCTCGGTGTGTAGGATCTCACTGCCAAACCTGCATCCAGTGCAAAGATCACTGTTGTTAGATTACTCTAAGCAATGACGATGAATTTTACAAGAAACAGCCCCTGACCTTCTTAGGCCTTTGGCTTAACTAGAGATATTGCTGGTCAAATCATCAAACAATGTGGGATATGTCCACAATATGGTTATGACTAATTTAAGGGTGAATCCTCAAGCCCTGCTCCCCAACCATTTATGGCGAATAGATGTGACTCACATCACAGCGTTTGGCAAGGTAAAAATGTTCACGTGGCAATTGACACATATTTAGTTTTCTTAATGGACACTCTACAAACAGTAGAAGCCATCAGACAAGCTATAAGTCACAGTTTAAGGTGGTTTTTTTTTTTTTTTTTTACATGGGAGTGCCAAAATTTACAAAAACAGATAATGGGTCTGGATATACTAGCAAAGCTTTCCAGCTTATTTTGTGCTTGATGGAATATTGATCCAAAAACAAGTATTCCTTATATATCCCCAATGAGAAGGAATAAGAGTGCAGGCCCATAAGATAAAAATGGGGGGAGCTGTGCCCCCAGTCTCCACATGATGTGTTAAATCATGCACTGTTTATCTTAAAATTTTAAATATGGATGCCAGTGAGCAATCTGATGCAGACAGATTCTTGCATGAAGGAACTCAAGGAAATTTTGCTCAGGTCAAAGGAGAAATGAATAGAGGGGACCAGACCCCATAAGGATTTGGGGTTTGAGGGCATGTCTGTGTTTTCTCACAGGAGGAGAACGAGGTGTGCTGACTTCTGGAGCGGTTGATGAGATGCATGGAGAGGAGAGAAAAACGGGACCTGTGGGCCACAGGAGACCATCTGAAACAGCTGGGGTGAAACACTGCACCTGTATTTCCTGAACCTTGAGGACATTCGACTAACAGCCGAGGAATAAGGGAAACACACCCAGTTCCAGTTTCGAGATGCTTTCCAGAGTTCCCGCTTCCCTACAGACAGACTACATTCATCTCTCTGAATCCATGAGTGCTCATTCAAGAGCAGAGTAAGAATTTGATAAAAATAGCTTGCTTTCTTGCCACAAACAGACCCAAAAAACTGTTTTGCCAATTTTCCCATTGGGAAAAGGACTCATTTAGGACAGTCGGATACTGGCGTAAACCAAAGTGGCCGAAGCTCCTTCAGCGTGCTTAAATAAGACATGGACAAAAGACTTTTTAGTTAATTTTCAAAGACTGATATTACAAACCTGATATTAGAACTTCGGACTTTGAGCAAGTAATAGAAAAGTTTCAAGGGGCATTGAGTCCCAGGCAGGGGATAAAGAAAAATAGTTTTAGAATTGTGAGATTGTTCACACCCCACAGATTGTGAGAATATCTTATGGTCTTTTGATTTTATTGTAACTCACCCTAATGTATGTTCATGATGGAATTGTTAATGTCTGTGATCTTGCTATCTGTGTTATGCAAATGTTATTAGAAACTAGAAGTCAGAGTCCATTCTTACAGGAATGCAACGTGCAGTTTACAAACCTTAGGATAGAAGTATGTTTTAGGGAGCAAACTTTAATAAGGTCTGTATAAGAGGGACTAGTGGCATTGCCATGCAGATTTTTAAAAGGCCATTTTAACCTTTATACATCTCCATCCCACAGGAGAATATATGCACCTGTGAGGATTTTGGAGCTGAACCATCGCCCATGCCCCACTAACCTTATTTTTTTTACAGAGGCTGGTTCCAGCCAAAGACTGGTACAGTTTTCCTTGCCTTCAGGGAATCCTAAGACAGAACACGCATGATGCAATGCGAGATTCCATGACGGGCACCCCTGGTAGGTTGCAGGGAACCTCCTAAAACAGGCACAGTCACCTGTCCTTATGCAGAAGCACAGGTTCCTTTTTATTAATTTAAGAGAGAGGAATTGTGGTGCACCAAAAACTTCCCGCTATGGAATATTTTGAGATCCAGCCTTTGGTTTCACTAAACAGGAACACCCGAAAGCTCTGGCCCAATATTGTATTGTTAATGCCAGTAGGGCTACTATTATTTACCATGGCCTCTGGGTAATGTACTTCTTATTTGCATCTCTGTGGACCTAAGTATCTCAAGAGGCATTCACCAGGGTGGAGGTGCTATAGTTGTGTAACTTGTGAGGACAGAAGGTTAAAACTTAGGGGCAAGTGTCTAGAGGAGAGAGGAGAACAAAGAGAGATGGTTTCCTCGTGGTCATGGCAGGACGGTTAAGAAACAACAGAAAAGATGGCTAATAAAGAAATGACTGTAGTTCTACCACATGGAACTGAGAGCTTTATGAAGATGACAAGATGCCTGTGTTTGGTCTTTATCGTCTCTGGGTTGCTGGGAGTTTCCAGGTCCAAACACACCCACTCAGGTAGAACCTCATGGACTAAGGCTGAGACGCGCTGGGTCATGACAAGCAGTGTAGGAGATGAAGTTACCTTTAGAAACAAAAGTGTTTCTGAAGTCCTGGTATCAGAATAGTGACAGGACAGATATTGGGGTGATTCGCAAAAGAGAGATCCAAGATGATGAAGAAAGGAATCTGGGTTCATAGAAATGATGAATAATATTTTTCTGGTTTGCATCTTTGGACCTGCTTGCATGGGTCCCATTCAGCACATTGGACCTTATTCTGCCATTGTAGAGAAGTTTAGCATG
>NW_023276919.1:8370698-8376900 GCF_003668045.3 Cricetulus griseus | reverse complement strand
TCAGGATCTGTCTTTAACAAGGTCCCTTAAAGGTGCTTTCACACTTAGTAACCATGGCATCCTGGATTGACAGAGGCCTGCCTGAGTGAGAGCATTCAAGAGAAGGGACAGGAGCAGGGCCAGAGGGAGGGGTGACATCCCAATGAGTCCCCCCTCTCCCAGGAGAGCCTGTCCCTGTAAGAGGATAGTAGATCGGAGGATGGAAACTGAACTGAAATGGAGCATGGGCCTGTGAGAATCCGTCTCCAAACTCGGATTCAGGGCTGGCAGATGTAGGCAGAACTGCAACTGGGACTCAGCATTTCAGAGCCCGCCTACTAACTGGGATCCTGGGCGAACATTTGGATGCAGAATTGACACTGGGCCTAGATGCATCAGAGCCAGCCGCCAAACTCGGATGAGGAGTAAAGATCACTGGTATCAGATAACTCTAAGCAGTGACAAGAAATGGAACGAGAAACATCGACTTCCCACCTGGGCCAGCGAAGGACAGAATTGCCACTGGGCCTTGCTATGTAGTATATCATTGTGAAACCTGGATCTGGTGCACAGATCACTGTTGTGAGATGACTAACCAGTGATGACAACAGGAAGCAGAAACACCCCTGGTTCCTTAGACCAGCTGATTGACACAGAAATGCCAAATGCCTATGCTGAACTCGGATACTGGGCTGGCAGTTCCACGGGTGGGTTCTCTCATACTCAAGGAGTATGCTGTGTCTGCCTCATGAACTCTGCTTTGCTTGTGACATCATTTGTTGCACCCAAGTACCTCAGTCCAATAATCCTTCAATCAAATCTAAGATATGGAATTTAAACCTTCTTGGTAGAAACTACCAGGCAAAACTCAAATTTCATGCAGTAATGTGTGTCTTTTCATTGTCTTCGTCCATTAATGCACAACCTGGGGAATAGGACATTCCTCCTTAAAAGCATTTGAACACTTTATCCAAGGTAACAGTAAACGGAAGGATACCTCAATCTTAAGAGGTATTTCGCATGGGCTAGGCCAAAGAAGGCTTGGAACACCCAATCTACAAACTCAGAGTCAGCTTGAACTCATGGTCAAAGGCAGAAGAAAATGCCTGAACATTCAAGTCGACACAGAATACCTATTTTTGGAGAGAAGAAACTGCCGAAGGCATAATCCTGAAAACACAAATGATTCAGCGAATGTCGTGTTGGACCTCATCTTTGGACTTACTACCAACCTGAAGTGCTGTCTCACAGTTTGGTCAGTCCAAGAGAATGATCTATGCAGATTCCGAGTCATCAAAGCATGGGCATTATCAGACATCGCAGAGAGAGACCCTCCATGGCATTCTTAGCAATTGTATTTTTCTTTTGTGTATGTTGAAGGGGAAAGAACGAAATGGAAACTGAACACTGATCAATGGAAAATGTACCTATGAAATTCCATGAATGAAGGATTTCAGACAGGGTGGGAGAGGGAAGGTTGGTAAGAGAGAAGAGACGAAGAGGTTCAGAGAAATAGCAAAGAGCAGCTAGCAGATAGGAAATGGAAGGGGAGAGGGAGAGAGCAAGAGAGAGAGAGAGAGAGAAGGAGAGAGAGAGAGAGGGAGGAAGAGAGGGAGAGACAGAGTATTAGAGCATAAGTGGGTCAGGATCTGTGTTTTAACGGGGTCTTTTAAGTCGCCCTGCAGACTTAGTAACCCTGAAAGCCGGACTGAACAGAGTACTGCCTGAGTGAGTGCATCATGACAGGTGCGTTGGACACTCCAGCCTGATGACTGTACCTTTCCTTCCTACTTTCGATGAATACTGATTGTTGGGGTGTTAGAAATGGCAATTTAAGGAATAAGGATATTGAGTTCTCTAGATTGCATCCTGCTGAAGTAGGGCATTGACCAACATTGGGAAACTGAGAATGTTGTGTTACTAGCACATCATGAAGTATCTGGTTGTTCCTTCCTTGGACAGGTCAAGTAGTACTCACTTGGGACTCCTACAGTTCAACAGATGTCATCAGTATAGAAGATGAAGGTAAGTTTGGAAACAAAAGTGTCTCTGAATGCCTCATATCAGAGCGGTGATAGGAGAGATGATGGAGTGATTCATGAAAGAGAGATCCCAGATGATGAAGAAAGGAATCCAGGATCATAGAGAGGCTCAATACAAATTTTTCTGGAGTGCATCTTTGGACCATGCAACTCCCTGAAACTTACAGGGATATTTTGGGTTTACCAAAAACATAAATTGGAGACACATCAGCTGCCTCTTTATGATAGAAGCGACTTGGCTGAAAGCTTTCTAATTTTGGAATTGGAAGGGTATCTTTTGGACAATAAAAAAGCACCTTAATTTTGCCATTGTAGAGAGGTTTAGCATGCACTTCTGTACCCAGACAGACAGACAGATAGACATACACACACACACACACACACACACACACACACAACACACACACACACACACACACAGAGAGAGAGACTGAGAGAGGAGAGAGAGAGAGAGAGAGAGAGAGAGAGAGAGAGAGAGAGAGAAAGAGAGAGACCCAGGAGAACACATACAATCAGACATATAAAAGTTTAGGTGGAGAACCGCCCAGAACAGGTACAGCTTCACGTATTCACTCATTGTGCAGAGGCAATTTCAGAGTACTAGACAGAGAGAGACAGAGACTTTGGCTTATGGTAGCAGGCAAACACATTGCAAAGCAGTTAGAATTATACACTCCCACCCAGTGTGTAGAGACATATACAGAGAGAAACAGA
The DNA here is from genome assembly GCF_003668045.3 of Cricetulus griseus. Lineage (NCBI taxonomy): Eukaryota > Metazoa > Chordata > Mammalia > Rodentia > Cricetidae > Cricetulus > Cricetulus griseus. The sequence goes on along the minus strand of NW_023276919.1, from coordinate 8,374,165 downwards.
CAGTGAGAGACAGAGATACAAGAGACATAGACTGAGACATTGAGTGCTAGAGAGAGAGTTAGAGAATGAAATGACACTCAGATACACAGACAGTCCAAGGCTTAATGTAGGCTTGGATAAGTGCATTATACATCCAGAGGCTGGCTACCAACATAGTCATGGAAGAAGCTGTCTCTGCCTATTGAACTCAATCCTCCTGCTGAAAGCATCTCTTGCACCCTAGGAGATTCAGTCACATGATCTTTCAATCTAATTTAAGAAATGGAATTTAAACATTCCTGGAAGCATCTCACCATGGAAAACCCCCCCTTTTTACAGTAATGTGATGTCTTTCTTCTCTTAGTCCATTGATGAACTTCTTAGGGTATTTGATATTGCTCCACAAAATGGCATTGAACAGTTTTTCCATGGTAACAGTAGCAGCGAGATTCCCTTAAACATAAGATGTATCTCCAATCGGGGTGGCTGAATGCAGCTAGGTACCCAACATCTCAGAAGACTGAGTCAGCCTTAACTCATCGACAATTGTTGAACAAAACATGCCCGAACCATTGAGACGACACAGGGGTCGGAACAGTGGAGGGAAGAAACTCCCAAAGTTTAAAGTATGAAAGCCACAGGTGATTCAGCGAATATGGTGGTGGACCACATACTTGGCAAACACTCTGTCCTCCTTGTGTGTTTCACTATTTGGTCATCGATGTCTGATCATGCGCACAGATCACTGGTGTCAGATGACTCTAACTAGTGTCGATGAATGTACCCAGAAACATCCTCTAGCCCACATGGGCCAGCATATGAACCAAGAACTGCCACTGGGTGTTGGTGTGTAGGATCTCACTGCCAAATTTGGTTGGAGGGCACAAATCATTGCTGTTAGATGACTCTAAGCAATGACGATGATTGGAAACAGAAACAGCCACTGACCTTGATGGAACTGCAGATGGACCCATAACTGTCACTGGACCTTGGAATTTAGAGGCTGCTGATGAACTCGCATCTGGGGCCACCATATGGATTCCAAAATGCCACTGGGCTTTGGCGAATCTCAGCCTGCAGCTGAATTCGGATAAGGAACAAAGATCACTGGTGTCAGATGACTCTAACAGGTGACAGTGAATGGAAGCAGAAACAGCCCCAGACCTCCATGGGCTGGCAGATGAAAACAGAACTGCCACTGGGCCTCGTGGGTAGGATCTCATTGGCAAACCTGATCCCATGCCCAGATCACTGGTGTTATATGACTCTTAGCAATGATGTTGAATGGAACCAGAAATAGGCCCTGACCTCCATGGTCCTGCAGATAGACACTGGAATCACACTGGGCCTCGGCCTGTCATATCCCGCCGTCAAACTCGGATCCTGGGCCACTGATAGACACAGAACCGCCACTGGGCCTCTTGACATGTAGGAGCTCACCCCAGAACTCAATTCCAGAGCACAGACACGGTTGTCAGATGACACTAAATAATGACGACGAATGGGAACAGAAACAGCCCCTGGACTCCCTGTGCAGGCAGATGGATGCAGAACTGCCACTGGGCTTCGAAGTGTAGGATCTCGCCCTCGAACTCATATCAAAAGCACAGATCACTGGTATCAGATGACTCTATTCAGTGACAAAAAATGGAAGCAGAAACAGCCCCTGGCCAAAATGGGCCAGCGGATGGACACAGAGCTGCAACTGAGCCTGGGCAATTCAGAACCTTTGCCATATTCAGATCCTTGGCAGGCAGATAACCACAGAGCTGCAACTGGGCCTCAGCATGTGAGAGCTCATTGCTGAACTCGGATTGAGTGCATAGATCACTGGTGTCAGATGACTCTAAGCAGTGAAGACAAATGGAAGCAGAAAGAGCCCCTGATAGTTCAGCATATGGACATAGAACAGCCACCAAGACTTGGCGATTCTGGAGCCTGTTGCTGCCATCTTGGGCTGGCAGATGGATACAGAACTGCCGCTGGGCATTAGTGTTTCATAGAATGTCATTGAACTCAGATTATGCACACAGATCACAGGTGTCAGATAACTCTAAGCAGTGACGATGGAACCAGAAATATCACCTGGCCAACTGGGCCAGCGAAGGACACAGAATTGCCACTGGGCCTTGGTGTGTAGTATCTTGCTGCCGAACCTTGATCCAGTGCACAGATCACTGTTGTCAGATGACTATAACCAGTGATGAAAGCAGAAAAAGCCCCTGGACTCCTGTGTCCGGCAGATGGACACAGAAATGCCAATGGGACTTCGCCTTTTGTAGCGAGTTGCTAAACTCAGATCCTGTGCTGGCAGATGGACAAAGAACTTCCACTGGGCCTTGGCATGTCAGAGAATACTGTCGAATTCAGATTAGATGCACAGATCATTGGAGTCAAATGTCTCTAAGCAGTGACGATGTATGTAACCAGAAATATCCCCTGGCATCCCTGGGGCCAAATAACTGCCTCTGTGCTTCGGTATTTTAGAACCCATTGCAAACTCAGATCCTGTGCTGGCAGATGGACAAAGAACTTCCACTGGGCCTTGGCATGTCAGAGAATACTGTCGAATTCAGATTAGATGCACAGATCATTGGAGTCAAATGTCTCTAAGCAGTGACGATGTATGTAACCAGAAATATCCCCTGGCATCCCTGGGGCCAAATAACTGCCTCTGTGCTTCGGTATTTTAGAACCCATTGCAAACTCAGATCCTGTGCTGGCAGATAAACACAGAGCAGCCAGAGGGCCTTGGCGTGTCATAGAACCCTGATGAACTGTCATTTCAGACCCTATTGCCAAACAGCATTGAACGGTTTTTCCATTGTTACCGTAAACGCTACTTTCCCTTAAACATAAGATGTAATTCCCATGGAGGGGCTGAAGGATGCTCGGTACCCAACATCTCAGAAGACAGAGTCAGCCTTAACTCATCAACAATTGTGGAACAAATAGTGCTGGAACTATTGAGAAGATGCAGGGGTCTGAACAGTGGAGCAAACAAACTCCTAAATTTCTAAATATGATATACACAGGTAATTCAGCAAATGTGGAGGTATATCTCTTCCTTGGGATTCACACTGACATCAAGTGGTATTTCAATGTTTGATCAATACCAGAAAAAGGTATCTGCAGTGTTTCGCTCAACAGACCCTCGGTATGGAGAGAGTTCACATAGAGAGAGAGCCTCTATGGCTTTCACAGGACCAGAGTTGGTCATTTGTTTAAGTGGAATGGGAAAGTACTCTATGGAGAGGGAACCCTGAGAAATGGAACACGAATCTTAGAATGTCCATGAACTTTAGATTTTCTGACATGGTTAGAGAGGGTGAGTGGGGGAGACAGGAGAAGAGATAAATAAATAAATTTCAGTTTAGGTGGGGACCTCTCCAGAAAAACTACAGCTTCTAGTATTGTTCCACGGTGCAGAGTCAAAAACAGAGGACTAGACAGAGAGAGAGACAGACCCTTTGGCTTAGGGTTGCAGA
>NW_023276919.1:8360820-8370607 GCF_003668045.3 Cricetulus griseus | reverse complement strand
AGAGAGAGAGAGAGAGAGAGAGAGAGACAGGCAGTGAGAGATAGAGATACACACAGAGAGAGTCAGAGACAGAGACAGAGACAGTGAGTGCTAAAGGGAGTGTTGGATAATGAAATGACAGGCAGACACACAGACAGTCCAAGGCTTAATGTAGGCTAGGAAAAGTGCATTATACTTCCAGAGGCTGGCTACCAACATACTCATGGAAGAAGCTGTCTCTGCATTATGAACTCAGTCATGCTGCTGACATCATCTCTTGCACCCAAGTAAATGCAATCACATGATCTTTCAATCTAATCTAAGAAATGGAATTTAAAGCTTCCTGAAGAAGCTAACAATGGAAAACTCACCTTTTTCACAGTAATGTGATACATTTTGTTCTTTTAGTCCATTTATGTACTTCTTAGGGTATTTGATATTGCTCCACAAAATTGAATTGAACAGTTTTTCCACAGTTAGAGTAGCAGCAAGATTCTCTTAAATATAAAATGCAATTCCACTGGGGGTGGGAGAAGGATTCTGGGTACCCAACGTCTCAGAAGATGTATTCAGCCTTAACTCATTGACAATTGTGGAACAAAGGTGTCTGAACTGTTGAGACGACACGGGGGTCTGAAAAGTGCTGGGAAGAAACTCCCAATGTTGTAAGTCTGACACCTACAGGTGATTCAGCGAATGTGGTGGTGGACCTCTTCCTTGCCCTCTTGGGGTGTTTCAGCATTTGGTAAGGTCCAGAAAATATCTCTGCAATGTCCCAAACAAACGAGCCTGGGTATGGAAAGAGTTCTCAGAGAGAGCTTCCATGTTTTTTTACAGCTCCAGAGTTGATCATTTGTTTACATGGAAGGGGAAATCTAGCTATGGTGATGGAACCATGAAAAATGGAACAAGAATCTTAGAATGTCCATGAACTTTAGATTTTCTGACATGGTTGGAGAGGGTCACTGGGGGAGACAGGAGAAGATATGAAGAGGTTCAGAGGAAGACACCAGAGAGAAGATAGCAGAGAGGAATTAGGATGTGACAGAGAGAATGAAACATTAGTTGTGGGTATGGATCTGTCTTTTATAGGGTCCTATAACCACGCCTGCAGAATTATTAACCATGGAACATTGGACTGAAGAGTGTCCTTGCTCTGTGAGTGAACCCTTCCAGGTTTCTGGCAGGAAAGAAGCAAAGATCTACATTCCCACCTTCAATTATTATGTAAATTTGGGATCTTAAACTTGGAAACATTGAAAACCACGATATCAAGTTCTTAAGACTGCTTCCTTTTGATGAAAGGGCATTGACCAAATTTGGAGGCCCTGAGAATAGTGTAGTTCTATCACATCCTGGAGTACTTGGTTGATCCAAGAATTTCCAGAATATGTGGCACTGTCTTTGATGTCACCAGTGTAGGAGATGAGGCTACGTTTAGAAAACAAAATAATTCTTATGTTCTCGTCACAGAGGGTTACATGGTCAGATGAGGGAGGGATTTCCCAGGGAAGTACCAGATGAGGAATAGGGGAGTCTAGGAACATAGAGAGCCTGAAGACTATTTATCTGGAGTGAATCTTGCACCATTTTTCTTGGGTCCCATTCAGCTCACTGGAATTTACATGAAAAACTTAGGTTTGCCAAAAACATATATTGTAGACACATTAGCTGCTTTTTGTGATACAAGCAACTTGACTGAAAGCATTCACATGTTTGAAAAAGAAAGGTATCTATAGGACAATAAAGAGCACCTTAATTTTGCCATTTTAGAGTGGTTTAGCATGCTCTTCAATACACTGACAGAGACAGAAACACACATAGCAAGGCAGACAAATGCAATCAGACAGAAAAAAAGGATCAGATTGGGAGAGAACAGTCCTGAGTAAGTCCAATGCTGCTGCTATTTCATGCAGGTTGCAGAGTCAAAGAAAGAAATCCAGAAAGAGGTTGAGAGAGAGAGAAAGAGAGAGAGAACAAGAGAACCTAAGTGCATCAGGATCTGCATACTCTTTAATACTCAGGCAGAGAGACTGATAGACACACACACACACACAACACACAAACAAACACACAGAGAGAGAGAGAGAGAAAGAGAGAGAGAGAGGGAGAGAGAAACATATACAAACAAACACATAAAAGCTCACTTTAGGTGGAGACCAGTCCAGAACAAGTACAGCTTCAGGTATTCACCCAGGGTTCTGAGGCAAAAACAGAGGACTAGACAGTGAGAGAGACAGAGTCTTTGGCTTAGAGTAGCAGGCAAACACCTTGCAAAGCAGTTAGAATTATACACCCCCACCCAGTGTGTAGAGACATATACACAGACACAGACAGTGAGAGACAGAGATATACAGAGACAGAGACAGAGACAGTGAGTGCTAGAGAGAGATAGAGAATGAAATGACAGACACACAGACAGTCCATGGCTTAATGTAGTCTTGGATATATGCATTATACATCCAGAGGCTGGCTACCAACATACTCATGGAAGAAGCTGTCTCTGCCTAATGAACTCACTCCTGCTGCTGACATAATCTATTTCACCCAAGTAGATGCAGTTACAGATATCTGCTTGTGCCTTTCTTGGACAGCCCAGGTACCACTCACTCGGGTCTCCTAGAGCTCAACAGGCGTCAGCAGTGTAGGAGATGAAGTAAAGTTTAGAAACAAAACTTTTTCTGACGTCCTGGTATCAGAGCAATGATAGGACAGATGATGGGGTGATTCTCGAAAGAGAGATCCAAGATGATGAAGATAGGAATGTGGGATCATAAGAAGGCTGAATTCTATTTTTCTGGAGTGCATCTCTGGATCTGTTTGCATGGGTACCATTCTGCACCCTGGACCTTAATTTTGCCATTGAAGAGAAATTTAGCATACTCTTCATGACTCAGGCATAGAGATCGATAGACACACACACACACACACCAAAGCAAACACACACACACACACACACACACACACACACACACACAAACACACACACAGAGTGAGCTCACTTTAGGTGACCATGGAAAACTCATCTTTTTCACAGTAATGTGATTCCTTTCATTCTCTTAGTCCATTTATGTAATACCCTTAGTCTTAGGGTATTTGATATTGTTCCACAAAATGGCATTGAACAGTTTTTCCACGTTTACAGTAGCAGCTAGATTCCCTCAAACATAAGATGCCCTTCCAATGGGGGTGCCTGAATGGGGGTACCCAACATCTCAAAAGAGGAGTCAGCTTCTTAACTTATCAACAATAGTGGAACAAAAATGTGGAAAAATTGAGATGACACAGGCGTCCTAACAGGGGAGGGAACAGTCTGACACCAACAGGTTATTCAGCGAATGTGATGGTGCAATTCTTCTGTGGGAAACACACTGCCTTCTTGGGGTGTTTCAGCATTTGGTCAGCTCCAGAAAATATCTCTGTAATGTCTCGATCAACCGAGCCTGGGTATGAAGAGAGTTCACAGAGAGAGAGAGCCTCCATGGTTTTCTCAGCTCCAGAGTTTGTCATTTGTTTACATGGAAGGGGAAAGCTCGCTATGGAGATGGAACCCTGAGCAATGAACAGGAATCTTAGAATGTACATGAACTTTAGATTTTCTGTAATTTTCGGAGATAGGAGAAGAGATGAAGAGGTTCTGAGGAAGATACCAGAGAGTAGATAGCAGAGTGGACTTTGAAGGTGACAGAGAGAATAATATATTAATCTTGGATAGTGATCTGTCTTTTAAAGGGTCCAATAACTCTGCTGGCAGACTTATTTACCATGGAACCCTGGACTGAACAGAGTACTTGCTCAGTGAGTTCACCCTTCCAATTTTCATGGGCAGGACAGATGGCAAGACCTCCATTCCCACTTTAATTTATTATGGAAATTTGCGGTCTTAATCTTGGCAATATTGGGAATAAAGATGTCGAGTTCACGTCTGCTTCTTTTTGAAGACAGGGCATTGACCAAATGTGGAGACCCTGAGAATAGTGGGGTACTTTCACATCCTGGAATACCTGGATGCTCCAAGAATTTCCAGAATGTGTGGCTCTGTCTTGGTCATCATAAGGCTCAACAGATATCATCAGTGTAGGTGATGAGGTTAAGTTTAGAAGACAAAATATTTCTTAAGTCCTGGTGACAGATGGTTTCATGGTCAAATTGATGGAGGCTTTTCACAGGGAAAGACACAAGAGGAGGAGGAAGGAATCTGACAACATTGTGGGAAAATTTACTATTTATCTTGAATGAATCTATAGAAAATTTTGCATGGGTGCCATTCAGGTCAATGGAATTTACAGGAAAATGTCGGGTGTGACAAAAACATAAATTGGAGACACATCTCCTGCCTTCTTTTGATACAATCAACTTGGCTGAAAGCATTCACATATTGAAATTCAGGTAGTGTTATAGCAGGCAGCCCACCAGGGTGAAGGGACATACACAGAGAGACAGTGACAGACATTGATCAACAATTAGAGTTGACAATTCAGACACACAGACAGAAAGAAACACAGACAAAACAAGGACTATTGTAGGATGAGATATGTGAAATCGAGTCCACTGTTGGGCTTTCTCGTACTCAAGGAGTATGCTGTCTCTGCCTCATGAATTCTGCTTTGCTTCTGACATCATTTGATGCACCCAGGTACCTGCAGTGCAATGATAGTTCAATCTAATCTAAGATATGGAATTTAAACCTTCTTGGAAAAACCTACCATGCAAAACTCAAATTTCCATCAGTAATGTGTGTCTTTTCATTTTGTTTGTCCATTATGCACAACCTGGGGAATATGACATTCCTCCTTAAAAGCATTTGAACAGTTTTCCAAGGTTACAGTAACCGGAAGTATGCCTCAATAATACGATATACTTCCCATGGGTTAGGCTGAAGAAGGTTTGGTACTCCTAATCTCAGAACTCAGAGTCTGTTTGAACTAATTGGCAAAGGCAGAACAAAATGCCTGAACATTCAAGTCGACACAGAATACCTATTGTTGGAGGGAAGAAACTGCTGAATGCATGATCCTGAGATCACAAATTATTCAGCGAATGTGGTGTTGGACCTCATCCTTGGGATAAACACCGACCTGAAGGGCTTTCCCACAGTTTGGTCAATCCGACAGAATGATCACTGAGGATTTCCACCCATCTAAGCCTGGGCATCGTGACAGATCACAGAGAGAGACCTTCCATGGCTTTCTCATCAATAGTGTTGTTCTTTAGTGTACATTGAAGGGAAATGTACGAAATGGAAACTGAATACAGGGCAACTGATAACCTACCTATGAAATTCCATGAACCAAGGATTTCAGACAGGGTGGGAGAGCCTGAGTTGAAGAGAGAGGAGAAGAGACAAAGAGGGTCAGAGAAATAGCAAAGAGCAGATAGCCGATAGGAACTTAAAGATGAGGAGAGGGAGAGAGAGAGAGAGAGAGAGAGAGAGAGAGAGAGAGAGAGAGAGACTAAGAGAGCATAAGAGGGTCGGGATCTGTCTTTTAAGTGGTTCTTTTAAAGAGGCCTGCAGACTTCGTAACCCTTAAAGCTGGACTGAACAGAGTATTGCCTGAGTGAGTGCATCATGCCAGGTGCCTTGGACAGGCCGGCCTGATGCCTTCAACTTTCACTCCTACTTTTTAATACTTTCACAGAACTGCCACATGTATTTGGCTTCACAGAGCCTGTCCCAGAACTCGGATACAGAGAAGGCAGATAGATGCAGAATTGCCACTGGGCATCGACATGTCGGAAACACCTCTGAACTTGCATCTTGGGCCAGCAGATTGAGGCAGAAATGCAACTGGGCTTTAGCGTGTCAGAGCCCACAGTATAACATGGGTCCAGGAAAGGAAGATGGATGCAAAACTGTCACTGGGCCTCGTAGTGTTCGATCCTGGCACCGAACTTGGATCCTGGGCCAGCAGACTGAAGGAGAAATACAACGATGCTTTGCTGTGTTGGAGCCTACCACATAACTCGGATGCAGGGACAACAGATGGATGCAGAACTGTCAATGTGCCTCAATGTGTCGTATACCACCTCTGAACTGAGATTTTCGGCCAGCTTTTGGATGTGGAACTACCCCTCGGCCTCGGTGTATTGGAGCCGAATTGGGATCAGGCGCTATGATCACTGGTGTCAGATGACTCTAATCAGTGATTATGAATGGAACAGGAAACCGCCCCTGGTCTACCTGGCCCAGCAGATGGACACAGAACCGCCATTGGGACTTGTCATTTTGGAGCTCACTGACGAACTCTGATCCTGGGCTGGCAAATGGAGGCAGAACTACCACTTGGCCTCAGCTTGTTGGAGGCTGCCGAAGAACTTGGATCCATAGCACAGATCACTAGTGTCAGATGACTCTAAGCAGTGACGACCAATGCAACCAGAAACAGCCAATGACCTCCATGGGCCTGCAGATGTACACAGTACTGCCACTGCGCGTTGGTGTGTTGTATACTGCCTCCGAACTTGGTTCCTTGGCCTGCATGTGGAGGCAGAATTGCCACTGGGCTTTGGTGTGTAGAGGCCCAATACAGACCACGAATCCAAGCACGGCAGATGGATGCATAACTACATTGGGCTTTGGCGTGTCGTACACTGCTGCCAAACTCGGATCCTGGGCCAGCATATGGCTGCAGAACTGACACTGGGCCTTGCCATGTCAAAGCCTGCTGCCGAACCCCGAGCAGGCTACATCAGATGAAACCATAACTACCACTGGGATTTTTTGTGTAGGAGCTCGGCCTGTCATTCAGATACCGAGCACAGATCACTGTTGTCAGATGACTGTATTCTGTGACGATGATTGGAACTGTAAAAAGAACCTGGCTTACCTGGGCCTACTGAAAGACACAGAACTGCCACTGGGCCTTTTCATTTTGGAGCCTGTTGTTGAACACGGATCCTGCACTGACAGATGGACAGAGAACTGCCACTGGGCCTTGACATGTGGGAGATGGCCATCGAACTCAGATCAGGTGCATAGATCACTTGTGTCAATTGACTCTAAGCAGTGATGATGAATGGAACCAGAAACAGCCCTTGGCCTACATGGGCAAGCAGATGGACACAGAATTGCCACCGTGCCTTGGCATTTCAGCACCCTTTACCAAACTCAAATCCTGGGCTAGCAGATAACCACACAGCTGCCCCTGGACCTGGGCATGTTGGAGTTCATTGCAGAAATCGAATCCAGTGCATAGATCACTGGAGTCAGATGACTCTAACTAGTGAAGACACATGGAAGTCAAAATGGCACCTGAACTCCCTGGTCTGGCAGATGGACACAAACCTGCCACCAGGATTGGTTTTTCATAGAATGCCATCGAATTCGGATCATGTGCTCAGATCACAGATGTCAGATGAATCTAAGCACTAACAATGAATGAAACTGGAAATATAACTTGGCTTACCTGGGCCAGCAGAGGAAACAGAACTTCCATGGGACTCGGCATAAAGGAACCATCACAGAACTTTGATCTGTCACACAGATCACTGGTGTCAGATTACTCTAAGCAGTGATGACTAATGGAACCAGAAACATCGCCTGGCCCACCTCAACCAACAGATGGACACAGAATTGCCACTGTGCCAAAATATTTTAGAACCAGTCGCCCAATTCAGATCCAGTGCTGTCAGATAAACACAGAACTGCCACTGGGTCTTGGCGTTTCCGAGCCTGCAGCCGAACTCATATCAGGAGCAAAGATCAATGTGGCAGATGACTGTAAGCAGTGATGACTAAAGGAACTGGAAACAGAACCTGGTTTACCTGGTAGGCCGGATGAACACAGAACTGCCATTGGGCATCCGTGTGTCGCCAAGGCCTGCACCAACTCATATCAAGAACAAAGAATGAATAGTGGCAGAATGACTGGTAAGGTGATGACTCAAAGAACTGAAACAAGAACTGGGTTTACCTGGTAGGCCGACGCAGGACTGCCAATTGGGCGTTCCGTTGTCCATATACAGGCCGCACACCGATCCTGGCATCATAGGATGGAAATTCAATGGACTCAGCGTGTTATATACACCGCCAAATGGATGCTGGGCTAGCATTGGATCAGAATATGGCTCGCGTGGTCAATGGCTCCACAGAACTTGGATAAGGCAAGATCACTGGGTCAGAGTGACTCCTATAGGGCATTTGTGACAACGATGTAACACAACATACCTGAAACCTGAGGCCGCAGATGAACAAAGAACTGCCATGGCGTCCGGTGTGAGATTTCACTGCAAAACTGATCCAGTCACAGATAATTTGGTGTTTAGATGATTCAACATGACGTTGAATGGAAACAGAAAAAGGCCATGACATCCATGGGCATGCAGATGGACCCAGATCTGCCTCTGGGCATCAGAGTTTTAGGGATTGCTGATGAACTCGGATCCTGTGCCAACATATGGATTCAAACCTGCCACTGGGCATTGGCGTATCCGAGCCCTCAGTCGATCTTGGATCAGGAGCAATGATCACTGGTGTCAGATGACTCTAATCAGTGAAAACGAATGGAACTAGAAACATGGCCTGGTCACCTGGGCCAGCAAAAGACACAAAATTGCCACTGGGTATGCCATGTGGGATCTTGCTGCCAAACCTGGATCCCATGCACAGATCAATGGTGTCAGATGGCTCTAACCAGTGACGCCAACAAGAAGAGGAAATACCCCTGGACTCCTGGGTCTGGCACATGGACACAGAAATGCCAATGGTTCTTGGCATTCCGTAGTCTGTTGTAGAACTCAGATCCTGGGCTGGCAGATGGACACAGAATATCCAATGGGCCTCGGCGTGTTGGAGAATGCCATCGAACTCAGATCAGGTGCACAAATCATTGGTGCCAAATGACTCTAAGCAGTGATGATGAATATAACCAGAAATATCCACTTGCCCACCTGCGACAGTGGATGGACACAGAACTGACACTGTGCCTTGGTATTTTAGAACCCACTGCAAACTCAGATCCTGTGGTGACAGACAAACAAAGAGCTGCCACTGGGCCTTGGCGTTTCTGAGCCCACAGCCAAACTCCGATCAGGAGCAAGGATCAATGTTGTCAGATGACTCTAAGCAGTAACAATGAATACAACCAGAAATATCACCTGGCCAACCTGGGCCAGTGGATGAACAAATAACTGCCACTGGGTGTCTGTGTGTAGGATCTCGCTTCCAAAACTGGATCCAGTGCACAGATCACTGGTGTTTGATGACTCTAAACAATGACAATGAATAGAACCAGAAACATCGCCTGGCCTATCTGGGCCGGTGAAAGGACACAGAATTGCCACTGGGACTGGCTGCGTTGGATCCTAAAGTAGAACTTGCTGTAGATCCTGGGCCAACATATGGATGCAAAAATGCCACTGGGCTTCGGCATTTCAGAGCCCATTGTCAAAGAGCATTGAACGGTTTTTCCGTGGTAACAGTAGCAGCTACATTCCCTTAAACATAAGATGCAATTGCCATGGAGGGGTCTGAATGATGCTCATTACCCAACATCTCAGAAGACAGAGTCAGCCTTAACTCGTCAACAATTGTGAAACAAAGAGTGCCCGAACCAATGACACCATGCAGGGGTCTGAAAAGTGTAACGAAGGAAATCCCAAAGTTGTAAATCTGATATACACAGGTGATTCAGCAAATGTGGTGGTACATCTCTTCCTTGGGATACACACTGACCTCATGAGGTGTTTCAATGTTTGATCAATACCAGAAAAAGGTATCTGCAATGTATCGCTCAACCGACCCAGGGTATGGAGAGAGTTCACAGAGAGAGGGCCTCTATGGTTTTGATATCACGAGTTGGACATTGGT
>NW_023276919.1:8344370-8360320 GCF_003668045.3 Cricetulus griseus | reverse complement strand
GACTGACCAAACTGTGAGAAACCCCTTTAGTTTGGTATGTATGCCAAGGCTGAGTTCCAACAACACATTTGCTGAATCATTTGTGTTTTCAGCATTATGATTTCGGAAGTTTCTCCACTCCAATGTTAGGTATTCTGTGTCTTCTTGAATGGTCAGTCATTATGTTCTCCCTTTGCCCATGACTTCATGCTGACTCTGAGTTCTGAGTTTAGGAGTACTAAGCATTTTTGGTTCTGGCCCATGGGAAATCCATCTTATTATTAAGACATCCTTCAGGTTAATGTAACCTTAGAAAAACTGTTCAAATGCTTCAATGGAGGAATGTAAAAAACCCCAGGATGTTCATTAATGAACTAACAAAATGAAAAGACACACATTACTGAATTAAATTTGAGTTTTGCAAGGTAGCTTATTTCAGGAAGATTTAAATTATGTATCTTAGAATAGATTGAAGGATCATTGGACTGCAGGTACTTGGGTGTACCAAATGATGTCAGACGCAAGACAGACTATATGAGGCAGAGACAGCATCATCCTTGAATAAGATAGGACCCACCCGTGAACCTTGTGTATACATATCTCTGCCTAAACTAATTTTTGGTTTTTCTGTTTGACTCTCTGTTGTTTGAATTTTCATCTCTAACTCTCTATCACTCACTGTCACTCTCTCTGTGTGTATATCCCTTCACCCTGGTTGTCTGCTATAAATCTACCTGAATTGAACTGGACCTGCCTCCTAACTGTGCCTCTCTCTGTCTCTCTCATTCTCTCTCTCTCTTACTCTCTCCCAGTCTCTCACACTCTCTCTGTCCTTCTATCTTTTCTTCAGCAACCTGGATGAATAGAGGTAGCTCTGGAATTGCTCAGGAACGTACTCTACCAAATCTGATCCTTTTGTCTCTGTCTGTATGTGTCCCCCTTTCTGTCTGTGTTTTCCTCTCTATCTGTCAGAGTATTGATGAGCATGATAACAACAGTAGAATGGCAACATAAAGATGCTTTTTTTATTGTGCTATAGATACACTTCTTTTTCAAACATGTGAATGCTTTCAGCCAATCTGCTTGTCTCAAAAAAGCCAGGTGGTATATCTCCAATTTATGTTTGTGGCAAACACAACGTTTTCCTGTAAGTTGCAGAGAGCTGAATTGGACCATGCAAAGAGGTCCAAAGTTTCACTCAAGATAAATAATATTCATTCCCTCAATGATCCCAGATTCCTCTCCTCTTCATCTGGTATCTTTCCCTTGGAAAAAACTCCATCATATGACCATGCAAGCCTCTGTCTCAAGGAGTTAGGTAATACTTTGTTTTCTAAACATAATTTCATCTCCTACACTTCTGATATCTCTGGAGGCGTAGGATTCTCAAGACAGAGTCACACATTCTGGAAATCCCTGGGGCAACCAGGTATTCCAGAGTGTGATAGTACCTCATTATTCTCAGGGCACCCTAAGTTGGTCAATGTCCTTTCATCAAAAAGAAGCAGTCTTGAGAACTCAACATCATTATTCCCAATGTTGCCAAGTTTAAGCCCCAAAATTTCCATAATAAATGAAGGTGGGAATGAAGGTGTTGGCATCTGTCCTGTCTATGAAACCCGGAAGGGTGCACTCACTCAGCAAGTACTCTGTTCATTCCAGGGTTCCATGGGTAATAATTCTGCAGGCAGGGTTATAGGACCCTTTAAAAGACAGATCCCTACCCACAACTAATGTATTATTCTCTGTCACCTTCCAAGTCCTCTCTGCTATCTTCTCTCTGATATCTACCTCTGAACCTCTTCACAAATTCTCCTGTCTCCCCCACTCACCCTCTCCAACCATGTCAGAAAAAATAAGTTCATGGACGTTCTAAGATTCCTGTTCCATTGCTCAGGGTTCCATCTCCATAGCGAGCTTTCCCCTTCAATGTAAACAAATGACCAACTCTTGAGCTGTGAAAGCCGGAGGCTCTCTCTCTCTCTGTGAAATCTCTCCATACCCAGGATCGGTTGATCAGGACATCGCAGAGATATTTTCTGGAGCTGACCAAATGCTAAAACACCCGAAAACCGCAGTGTGTTTCCCAAGGAGTAGGTCCACCACCACATTTGCTGAATCACCTGTGGGTGTCAGACTTACAAATTTGGAATTTTTTTCCCTCCACTGTTCGGACCCCTGTGTCGTCTCAACGTTTCAGGCATTTTTTGCTCCACAATTGTCGATGAGTTAAGGCTGACTGCATGTTCTGAGATGTTGGATACCAAGCCTCCTTCAGCCACCAGCATTGGAAGTGCATCTTAGGTTTAAGGGAATCTAGCTGCTACTGTTACCATATTTCCATAGAACTCTTTAACGCCTCTTAGAAAGGCAATTATTAAAGTGATAAAGCGTGTTCAAGGTGGCATTTTGTGGGATACAACTATCAATGACACTCTCTATTAGAAGATATATAATAAACGGACTCTTAAAAGAACGAAAGGAATCCACATAGCTGTGCTTAAAAAGAGTGTATGAGTATTTCACCAATTTGTAATGAGCTTTTTCAGGAAGTTTTAAATTCCATTTCTTAGATTAGATTGAAAGATCATGTGACTGCATCTACTTGGGTGCAAGAGATGATGTCAGCAGCAGGACTGAGTTCATTAGGCAGAGACAGTTTCTTCCATGATTATTTTGGTAGCCAGACTCTGGATGTATAATGCACTTATCCAAGCCTACATTAAGCCATGGACTGTCTGTGTGTCTGTCTGTCATTTCATCCTCTAACTCTCTCTCTAGCATTCATTGTCTCTGTCTATGTTTCTGTCTCTGTGTATCTATGTCTCTCACTGTCTGTGTCACTCTGTATATGTCTGTATACCCTGGGTGGGAGTCTATAATTCTAACTGCTTTGCAATGTGTTTGCCTGCTACCCTAAGCCAAAGTCTCTGTCTCTGTCTTTGTCTAGTCCTTTGTTTTTTCCTCAGCACCCTGGGTGAATAACTGAAGCTGTAATTGTTTTGGACTGGACTCAACCTAAACTGTTCTTTTTCTATGTGTCTGTTTGTGTGTGTTCCTCTTTGTGTGTGTGTGTGTGTGTGTGTGTGTGTGTGTGTGTGTGTGTATTTGTGTCGACTATCTCTCTCTCTATAATGGCAAAATTAAGGTCCAGGGTGCTGAATGGGACCCATGAAACCAGGTCCAAAGATGCACTCCCGAAAAATAGAATTCATCCTTTTTATGATTCCATATTCCTTTCTTCATTATCTGGGATCTCTCTCGAGAATCACCTCATCATCTCTCCTACCATTACTCTGATACCAGGACTTAAGAAACATTTTGTTTCTAAACTTAACTTCATCTCCTACACTGATGACATCTGTGGAGTTCTAGGAGACCCTAGTGAGTGCTACCTGGCCTGTCCAAGAAAGAACCAACAGATATTCCTGGATTTGGTGATACCGCAACATTCTCAGGTCCCCAATGTTTGTAAAAGACCTAGTTCAGCAGGATGCAATCTTGAGAACACAATATCCATATTCCTTAAATTGCCATTACTAAAACCCCAACATTCAGTATTCAGGGAATGAAGGAATGAAAGGTGCAGGCATCAGGTTGACTTGTCCATGGCACCTGGCTTGATGCACTCACTCAGGCAGTCCTCTGTCAATGCAGGCTTCCATGGTTACTAAGTCTGAAAGCAGCTTTAAAGTACCCTGTTAAAGACATATTCTGACCCACTTTGGCCCTCTTATTTTCCCTCTCTCTCTCTCTCTCTCTCTCTCTCTGTCTCTGTCTCTCTCTGTCTCTGTCTGTCTCTGTCTCTGTCTCTCTCTGTCTCTCTCTCTCTCCTCTCTCTCTTTCTCTCTGTCCCAGTCTCTCACCCTCTCTCTGGCCTTCATTACTTGCCTCTGCAACCTGGATAAATAGCCGCTGCTCTGCACTTTCTCAGGACTGTTCTTTACCAAATCTGATCCTTTTGTCTGTCTGTTTACATGTGTCTCCTTGCTGTGTGTGTTTCTGTCTTTGTCAGAGTATTGAACAGCATGCCAAACCACTCTGAAATTGTAAAATTAAGGTGCTTTTTGTCCCATGTTCTTTTCAAACATGCGAATTCTTTCACTCAAGTTTCTTGTATCAAAAAAGGCTGATGATATGTCTCTAATTCATGTTTTTGGAAAACACAAAGTGTTCAAGTAAGTTCCAGTGAGTTGAATGCGACCCATGCCAAAAGGTTCAAGTTTCAATCCAGATAAATAGTATTTAGCTTCCCAATGTTCTGAGATTCCTCTCTTGCTCATCTGTTACTTCCTTGGGAAAACCCTCCTTCATCTGTCCATGCAACCTTCTGTCACCAGGACATAAGAAATATTTTGTTTTCTAAACTTAACCTGACCTCCTAAAGTTCTGACATCCCAAGACAGTGCCACACATAATGGAAATTCTTGGAGCAACCTGGGACTCCAGGACATGGTAGTACCCCACCATTCTCATGGCCCCCAAATTTGGTCAATGACATTTCATCACAAAGAAGATGTCTTTAGAACTCGACATCGTTATCCCAATGTGGTCAAGTCCAAGACCCCAAATTTACATAATAAATTAAGGTGGGAATGAAGGTCCTGTCATCTGTGTACCTGCCCATGACATTTGGAAGGATTCACTCACTCAGCAAGAACTCTGTTCAGTCCAGGGTTCCATGGGTAATAGGTCTGCATGCAGGGTAATAGGAACTTGTAAAAGACAGATCACTTCCCACAACTGATGTATCAATCTCACTGTAAAATTCCAATTACTCTCTGTTTTGTTCTCTCTATTTTCTTTCTCTGACACACTTCATCTCTTCTCCTTTCTCAACCATCACCCTCTCCAACCATGTCAGAAAATCTAAAGTTCATGGCCATTCTAAGATTCCTGTTCCATTGCTCAGGGTTCCCTCTCCATAGAGTGCTTTCCCCTTCCTCAAAAACCAATGTCCAACTCGTGCTGTCAAAACCATACAGGCTCTCTCTCTGTGAACTCTCTCCATACCCTGGGTCGGTTGAGCGATACATTGCAGATACATTTTTCTGGTATTGATCAAACATTGAAACACCTCATGAGGTCAGTGTGTATCCCAAGGAAGAGATGTACCACCACATTTGCTGAATCACCTGTGTATATCAGATTTACAACTTTGGAATTTCCTTCGTTACACTTTTCAGACCCCTGCATGGTGTCATTGGTTCGGGCACTCTTTGTTTCACAATTGTTTACGAGTTAAGGCTGACTCTGTCTTCTGAGATGTTGGGTAATGAGCATCATTCAGACACCTCCATGGCAATTGCATCTTATGTTTAAGGGAATGTAGCTGCTACTGTTACCTTGGAAAAACCGTTCAATGCTCTTTGACAATGGGCTCTGAAATGCCGAAGCCCAGTGGCATTTTTGCATCCATATGTTGGCCCAGGATCTACAGCAAGTTCTACTTTAGGATCCAACGCAGCCAGTCCCAGTGGCAATTCTGTGTCCTTTCACCGGCCCAGATAGGCCAGGCGATGTTTCTGGTTCTATTCATTGTCATTGTTTAGAGTCATCAAACACCAGTGATCTGTGCACTGGATCCAGTTTTGGAAGCGAGATCCTACACACAGACACCCAGTGGCAGTTATTTGTTCATCCACTGGCCCAGGTTGGCCAGGTGATATTTCTGGTTGTATTCGTTGTTACTGCTTAGAGTCATCTGACAACATTGATCCTTGCTCCTGATCAGAGTTTGGCTGTGGGCTCAGAAACGCCAAGGCCCAGTGGCAGCTCTGTGTTTTTCTGTCACCACAGGATCTGAGTTTGCAGTGGGTTCTAAAATACCAAGGCACAGTGTCAGTTCTGTGTCCATCCACTGTTGCAGGTGGGCAAGTGGATATTTCTGGTTATATTCATCATCACTGCTTTGAGTCATTTGGCACCAATGATTTGTGCACCTGATCTGAGTTCGATGGCATTCTCCAACACGTCGAGACCCAGTGGATGTTCTGTGTCCATCTGCCAGCCCAGGATCTGAGTTCTAAAACAGATTACAGATTGCAAAGAACCATTGGCATTTCTGTGTCCATGTGCCTGGAGTCCAGGGGTATTTCCTCTTCTTGTTGTCGTCACTGGTTAGAGCCATCTGACACCATTGATCTGTGCACGGGATCCAAGTTTGGCAGCAAGGTCCCACATGGCATACCCAGTGGCAATTTTGTGTCTTTTGCTGGCCCAGGTGACCAGGCCATGTTTCTAGTTCCATTCGTTTTCACTGCTTAGAGTCATCTGACACCAGTGATCATTGCTCCTGATCCAAGATCGACTGAGGGCTCGGATACGCCAATGCCCAGTGGCAGGTTTGAATCCATATGTTGTCACAGGATCCCTAAAACTCTGATGCCCAGAGGCAGATCTGGGTCCATCTGCAGGCCCATGGATGTCATGGCGTTTTTCTGTTTCCATTCAACGTCATTGCTTAGAATCATCTAACACCAATTATCTGTGCACTGGATCCAGTTTTGGCAGTGAAATCCTACACACCGATGCCCAGTGGCAGTTCTTTGTTCATCTGCTGGCTCAGGTTGTCCAGGTGATGTTTCTGGTTCCATTCGTTGTCACTGCTTAGAGTCATCTGACACCAGTGATCTTTGCTCATTATCCACATTCTGTGGAGGTCTTGGACACGCCGAGGCCCAGTGGCCATTCTGCATCCATATGCTGGCCCAGGATCCAATTTTGGTGGTGGTATATGACACGCCGAGTCTCATGAGTATTTCTGCATCCATATGATGGACCAGGTGGTATATGACACACAGATGCCCAATGGCAGTTATGTGTTCATCCGGCCTACCAGGTAAACCAGGTTCTGTTTCCAGTTCCTTTAGTCATCACTGCTTACAGTCATCTGCCACCACTGATCTTTGCCCCTGATATGAGTTCGGCTGCAGGCTCAGAAACGCCAAGACCCAGTGGCAGCTCTGTGTTTATCTGACAGCACTGGATCTGAATTGGGCGACTGGTTCCAAAATATTTTGGCACAGTGGCAATTCTGTGTCCATCTGCTGGCTGAGGTGGACCAGGCGATGTTTCTGGGTTCCATTAGTCACCAATGCTTAGAGTAATCTGACAACAGTGATCTGTGTGCCAGTTCCAAGTTCTGCGATGGTTCCTTTATGCCGAGTCCCATGGCACTTCTGTTTCCTCTGCTGGCCCAGGTAAGCCAAGTTGTATTTCCAGTTTCATTCATCGTTAGTGCTTAGATTCATCTGACATCTGTGATCTGAAAGCATGATCCGAATTCGATGGCATTCTATGACACATAAATCCTGGTGGCAGATTTGTGTCCATTTGCCAGACCAGGGAGTTCAGGGGCCGTTTTGGCTTCCATGTGTCTTCACTAGTTAGAGTCATCTGACTCCAGTGATCTATGCAATGGTTTCGATTTCTGCAATGAGCTCCGACATGCCCAGGTTCATGGGCAGCTGTGTGGTTATCTGCTAGCCGAGGATTTGAGTTTGGCAAAGCGTTCTGAAATGCCAAAGCACGGTGGCAATTCTGTGTCCATCTGCTTGCCCATGTAGGCCAAGGGCTGTTTCTGGTTCCATTCATCATCACTGCTTAGAGTCAATTGACACTAGTGATCTATGCACCTGATCTGAGTTCGATGGCCATCTCCCACATGTCAAGGCCCAGTGGCAGTTCTCTGTCCATCTGCCAGTGCAGGATCCGAGTTCAGCAACAGGCTCCGAAATGAAAAGGCCCAGTGGCAGTTCTGTGTCTATCAGCAGGCCCAGGTAAGCCAGGTTCTTTTTACAGTTCCATTCATCGTTACAGAATACAGTCATCTGACAACAGTGATCTGTGTTCGGGATCTGAATGTCAGGCCAAGCTCCTACACACAGAATCCCAGTGGCAGATATGGTTTCATCTGATGTCCCCTGCTGGGGGTTCGGTGGCAGGCTTTGACATGCCAAGGCCCAGTGTCAGTTCTGCAGCCATATGCTGGCCCAGGATCTGAGTTTGGCAGCGGTGTACGACACGCCAAAGCCCACTGTAGTTCTGCATCCATCTGCCATGCTTGGATTCGTGTTCTGCATTGGGCTTCTACACACCAAAGCTCAGTGGCAATTCTGCCTCCACATGTAGGCCAAGGAACCAAGTTCGGCGGCAGTATATGACACACCAATGTGCAGTGGCAGTACTGTGTACATCTGTAGGCCCATGGAGGTCATTGGCTGTTTCTGGTTGCATTGGTCGTCACTGCTTAGAGTCATCTGACAATAGTGATCTGTGCTATGGATCCAAGTTCTTCGGCAGCCTCCAACAAGCTGAGGACAAGTGGTAGTTCTGCCTCCATCTGCCAGCCCAGGATCAGAGTTCGTCAGTGAGCTCCAAAATGACAAGTCCCAATGGCGGTTCTGTATCCATCTGATGGCCCAGGTAGACCAGGGGCTGTTTCCATTCCATTCATAATCACTGATTAGAGTCATCTGACACCAGTGATCATAGCACCTGATCCTAATTCAGCTCCAATACACCGAGGCCAAGGGGTAGTTCTACATCCAAAAGCTGTCCGAAAATCTCAGTTCAGATGTGGTATACGACACATTGAGCACATTGACAGTTCTGCATCCGTCTGTTGTCCCTGCATCCGAGTTATGTGGTAGGCTCCAACACACCAAAGAATCGTTGCATTTCTCCTTCAGTCTGCCGGCCCAGGATCCAAGTTCGGTGCCAGGATCAAAACTATGAGGCCCAGTGACAGTTTTGCATCCATCTTCCTTTCCTGGACCCAAGTTATACTGTGGGCTCTGACATGCTAAAGCCCAGTTGCATTTCTGCCTCAATCTGCTGGCCCAATATGCAAGTTAAGAGGCATTTCCGACACGTCGAGGCCCAGTGGCAATTCTGCATCTATCTGCCTTCTATGAATCCGAGTTCTGGGACAGGCTCTGTCAAGCCAAAGACAAGTGGCAGTTCTGTGAAATTAGCAAAAAGTAGGAATGAAAGTTGAAGGCATCAGGCTGGCCTGTCCAAGGCGCCTGGCATGATGCACTCACTCAGGCAGTACTGTCCCTCGTGATCGTCTTGCCAGCAAGAACGAAACAGGACACTCGGATCCTTCTGCAGTAAAGCTTTAATGCATCTTGAGAGACAGATGATCAGCTTCTGATTAGGGAGACTCCGAGACAAGAATCCCGTCCCCTTATAAAGGCTCATAAGCTCTGAGCAATGTGTGTACAGCTGGGATAGGTAGAGGACTCATCACCCTATATGATGCCATGGGAGAGGCAAGACTAGGCAAGTGGAAAAACACTTGGTACATGCGCACCAACATTGTTTACTTGATCCGGCAGCGGATATCAGTGCCATCTTGTAATGGCGAATGTGAGTGCGGCTCCTCACTTCTCCCCCTATATAATTATATAGAAACACAGAGGCCAGCCAAATGCAGAGTGGAGATAGAGGTCAACTCCCCAAAACTGGATGCAGACCTTGTCTTGAGCAGGAATCCAGACTTTGTGTCCAGAGCAGGCCCAGACCCATCCTTATGTGTTTTTCTGGGGGAATTGCATTATGACATATAACCTTCATGCAACGTGACATATCTCCCAGAAGAGCCACAAGAAAAGCTGCAGGCCCTTTCTGTGCAGTGCTTAGCCTTGCAACTGTTTTGGCCTGCCGAACCTTGCTCACTCTATTCCGTGAAATGAGGTCAAGCCTCTGGAGGTGCAGGAGCTGAGCAGTCGGCGACCTATTGCTTCAACATGCTTAGCCAAATGCTGGGGGAGATTCCATTCTCTAGGGCAATGACGCTGCCTGTGCAACCACTACCTTATCTTTTTTTTGTTTGGGTTTTGTGTCTACACACAGTCCAAAGCATAAACACCACACCACTGCAGAGAATTGTGCCAAAAAGTCCCACCCCCACCCATTCCTTAAAATAAGAAACTGCTGATGAAATCCAGGAAGAGCCTGGGAAGGTCTCATTGAACTCCCGACTAATTTGGGGGGAGAAGGAAAAATATCCATCTACTGCCCAAGTTGAATGGCTCACCTGGCACCCTGTCCATGGGAGAGTCATCTCCTCAGTAAGTAAACTTGAACAAAAGGGGGGCATTCTTGGCTGCCAAGGTGGCAGAGATGTGCCGGTTCGGCTGGGCCACCATCCATAGAGGACAGTGGGATCTTGCAGCAATATCTGAGGTTTCTCCCCAAGTAGCTGACCCCAGCCATGCTGCTGATTGATTATATAGCATGATACAGTTATGTCTTTCTTTCAGGGAAGCGATCAGAGTAAAGCATAGGCTTCCTTCCAGCATTAGAACCCTTTCTTCTTGAAAACTCTCAATTTGAGGATCAAGAGGCAGGAAGGTCAATCCCAATTCCCTGCTAGTTGTAAAGAATTTGGGAAAGACCTGGGCATTATGCATAATTGGCATTGGCAGGGGGAATGTGGACATAATAGCTCACCGCAGTTCCCCCATGTTACTAGGAACTATTAGGCAGATGAGCAGAATCTTCCACCTCCGCCCGATCTTCATCTTTTTGGAGTTCCGACTTTTGAGGGCCCGAAGGGGCTCTTTGGGTGAGTCTTTCCGGGATCCACAGGGGATTCTCTTCGTCCTGTGGATAAACACATATAGCTCCCTGGATCTTATGAGAAGTGAGGATCTGGGCTCTCCAAAAGACCACGTCCAAATATGTCCATTTTACCATCTCCTTAGACCTTTCAGGTTCTGAGGTATGACGCTTGGCCGCTGTATGGCCCTGAGTGTCGGTGTTTAGAAAATTAAGGGTAAAGAGTGCCATGGATATTGCAACTCTTGGCACCGAGGGTAAGGATGCTCCCATTCCCTCCTTTTGTTTGGTTAAATAAGACTTAAGTGTGCGATGGGCACGTTCCACAATGCCTTGTCCTTGAGGGTTATAAGATAGGCCAGTCAGATGGGTAACCTCCATCTGTCTGCAGAAGTGCCAGAACTTTTGAGAGGTATAAGCCGCCCCATTATCTGTTTTTAGGATATGAGGCTATCCCCAGGCACCCCAGGCCTCCAAGCAGTGTTGGATCACATGCGTGGCCTTTTCCCCTGTCAAAGACTGGGAAAGCCATCTGCAGTTTCCTCCGCTCCTCTAATAGTAAAAAGGAGTCGGTACCAACTTTTTGTTGTGACTCATATAATGGGGGTGCTGATGGAAGTACACCCGCTGGATTAACAGGCAGTGGCCTCATATTTGCTTTCACTTTTGGCAGCCGATATCTATCGGGGTGGTATCTGTCCTCTTCATATCGATGCTGCCTCCTCCTCTAGCTCTGCTTCCTCGCTAGAGTCTAAAATCTCAGAGTCTGAGCTGCTCATCTCCAAGGCCTCTAGTTCCACCGTAGGGTAGAGACTAGGTTTTGAGTCTTTATTTCTCTTAAATTTACTGGGGTGTGACTGGTCATCCCCTTTCTTCTCTCCCCCCTTTTTTGTATCCTGGGGAGGGCCCTTTTTCTTAGACATGTCCTTCCTTTTTTGAGATCCCAATCTCTCATCTCGTTCGGTTTCTGACACACTATCCTGTACCTCTTCAAGCGTTTCTTGACTGTCTGCTACTGCGGGACGGCAAGCCTCATCCTCTAGACAGTTTTTAATTAATTTCCATATGGCCTTAGTACCTAGACAAAGATCCCCTTGCATGTGCTTTTTATCTAGATCTCTACCTAACTTGTTCCAGGAGGCCACGGTAAGGGACCCGGAACAGGCATACCATGGCGCCACTCTATCCACCTCCTTCACAAAATTTTGGAGTTTGTGGTGAGCAATTTTTAGGTCTCTCTGTTTTAGAACCTTTTGCAAGGCTGTGACTATCGATTGTGAAGAGCCCATTATGCTGGCGGCTACCTGGGGTCCGCTTGGTCGCAATCTGAAACACCAGCCACGATGAGCACAATATAAGACCAATATGAACAAAAGAAGAATAATCAAGAATAGAGTTAGGGCTTCTACTGACCCATCCCATGGTGGTGACAAATTAAGGCCTAAGTCAAAAAAGGGGTATCAGGACTAAGCATACCTACCTCCCTGCAGTTCTGAATCTGCCCCGTCCTCCGAGGGGTCTCCCAAGGTGCCAGTGATGTCAACAAGTTCCAGGGTTTTGGCACCAGATGTCCCGCGCGATCGTCTCGCCAGCAAGAACGACACAGGACACTCGGATCCTTCTGCAGTAAAGCTTTAATGCATCTTGAGAGACAGATGATCAGCTTCTGGTTAGGGAGACCCCGAGCCAAGAATCCTTTCCCCTTATAAAGGCTCATAAGCTCTGAGCAATGCGTGTACAGCTTGGATAGGTGGAGGACTCATCACCCTATATGACGCCATGGGAGAGGCAAGACTAGACAAGTGGAAAAACACTTGGCACGTGCGCACCAACGTTGTTTACTTGATCCGGCAGCGGATGTCAGTGCCATCTTGTAATAGCGAATGTGAGTGCGGATCCTCACACAGTACTTTGTTCAGTCCAGCTTTCAGGGTTACTAAGTCTGCAGGTCATTTTAAAAGAACCTTTTAAGGTCTCTTTAAGAGACAAATCCTGACCCTCTTATGCTATGTTAGTCTCTCTCTCTCTTTCTCTCTCTCTTCCTCTCTCTCTCTTTCTGTCTCTCTCTCTCCCTCTCCTTCTCATCTTCAAGTTCCTATCAGCGATCTACTCTTTGCTATTTCTCTGACCCTCTTCGTCTCTTCTCCTCTCTCCCCAACTCAGGCTCTCCCACCCTGTCTGAAATCCTAGGTTACTGGAATTTCATAGGTAGGTTTTCAATTGCCCTGTGTTCAGTTTCCATTTTGTATATTTCCCTTCAATGTACACTAAAGACCAACACTATTGCTGAGAAAGCCATGGAAGGTCTCTCTCTGTGATCTGTCATTACGCCCAGGCTTAGATGGGTGGGAATAATCAGTGATCATTCTGTCGGATTGACCAAACTGTGGGAAACCCCTTCAGATCGGTGTTTATCTCAAGGATGAGGTCCAACACCAAATTCGCTGAATCATTTGTGATTTCAGGATCATGCATTCAGCAGTTTCTTCCCTCCAAAAATAGGTATTCTGTGTCGACTTGAATGTTCAGGCATTTTGTTCTGCCTTTGCCAATGAGTTCAAACAGACTCTGAGTTCTGAGATTAGGAGTACCAAACCTTCTTCGGCCTAACCCATGGGAAGTATATCGTATTATTGAGGCATACTTCCGGTTACTGTAACCTTAGAAAAAACCTGTTCAAATGCTTTTAAGGAGGAATGTCATATTCCACAGGTTGTGTATAATGGACAAACAACATGAAAAGACACACATTACTGATGGAAATTTGAGTTTTGCATGGTAGGTTTTTCCAGGAGGTTTAAATTCCATATCTTAGATTAGATTGAACTATCATTGCACTGCAGGTACTTGGGTGCATCAAATGATTTCAGAAGCAAAGCAGAGTTCATGAGGCAGAGACAGCATACTCCTTGAGTATGAGAAAGCCCACCAGTGGACTGGATTTCACATATATCAGCCTACACTAGTCCTTGTTTTGTCTGTGTGTCTTTATGTCTGTATGTCTGAATTGTCAACTCTAATTGTTGATCAGTCACTGTCACTGTCTCTCTGTTTACATCCCTTCACCCTGGTGGTCGGCCGGCTATGACTCTAACTGAATTTCAGTGGAACTCCCTGCTAGATGAGGCCTCCCTTCTCTGTCTCTCTGTGTCTCTCTTTCTCTCACTCTCCCCCAATTTCTCACCCTCTCTCTCTCCTTCTGTATTTCCCTCCACCATTTGGATGAATACCAGCAGCTGTTGAGTTGCTCAGGACTGTTATCTACCAAATCTGACCCTTTTGTATCTCTGTCTGTGTATATCTCCCTTGCTGTGTGTGTTTCTCTCTCTCTGTTAGAGTATTGAAGAGCATGCTAAAACACTGTAAAACGGCAAAATTAAGGTGCTTTTTATTGTTCTTTAGATACGGTTCTTTTTCAAACATGTGAATGCTTTCAGCCAAGTTGATTGTATCAAAATAAGGTAGGAGATATGTATCCAAATTATGTTTTTGGCACGCAGAATGTTTCCCTGTAAGTTCCATTGACCTGAATGGCACCCATGCAAAAATTTCTAAAGATTCATTCAAGATAAATAGTATTCTTTCCCACAATGATCCCAGATTCCTATCCTCATCCTCTGGTACCTTTCTCTGGCAAAAGCCTCCATCATTTGACCATGAAACCCTCTGTCACCAGGACTTAAGAAATATTTTTTCTTCTAAACTTAACCTCATCTCCTACACTGCTGATATCTGTCGAGGCTTAGGATGACCAAACAGAGCCACGCATTCTGGAAATTCGTGGAGCATCCAGGAACTCCAGGATGTGATAATTACCCACTATTCACAGGGCCCCCAAATTTGGTCAATGACCTGTCTTAAAAAACAAGCAGACTTGAGAACTCGATATCATTTTTCCCAATATTGCCAAGTTTAAGACCCCCAAATACATAATAAATGAAAGTGGGAATGAAGGTCTTGGCATTTGTCCTGCCTATGAAAATTGGAAGGGTGCGCTCACTCAGCCAGTAGTCTGTTCAGTCCAGGATTCCATGGTTAATAAGTCTGCCAGCAGTGTTATAGGACCCTTTAAAACACAGATCCCTATCCAAGACTAATGTATTATTCTCTCTGCTACCTTCAAAGTCCTCTCTTCTATCTTCCTTGGAACCTCTTCATCTCTTCTCCTGTCTCCCCCATTCACCCTCTCCAAACATGTCAGAAAATCCAAAGTTCAGGGACATTCTAAGTTTCCTGTTCCATTGCTCAGGGTTCCATCTCCATAGAGAGCTTTCCCCTTCTGTGTAAACAAATGAACAACTCAGGAGCTGTGAAAGCCATGGAGGCTCTCTCTGTCTGTGAACTCTCTTCATACCCAGGCTCAGTTGATTGGGACATCGCAGAGATATTTTCTGGAGCTGACGAAATGCTCAAACTCCCCAAAAAGGCAGTGTGTTTTCCAAGGAAGATTTCCACCACCACATTCGCTGAATCACCTGTGGGTGTCAGACGTACGACATTGGGAGTTCCTTCCCTCCCCTGTTTGGACCCTTGTGTCATCTCAATTGTTCCACATTTTTTGTTGCACAATTGTCACTGAGTAGGCACTGACTCTGTCTTCTGAGATGTTGGGTACCGAGCGTCCTTCAGCCACCCCATTGGAAGTGCATCTTATGTTTGAGGGAATGTAGCTGCTACTGTTACAGTGGAAAAACCGTTCGATGCCATTTTGTGGAGCAATATCAAATACCTTAAGAAGTACACAAATGGACTAAGAGAATGAAAGGTATCACATTACTGTGAAAAAGGTGAGTTTTACGTGGTTAGCTTCTTCAGAAGGTTTAAATTCCATTTCGTAGATTAGATTAAAAGATCATGTGACTGCATCTACTTGGGTGCAAGAGATGATGTCAGCAGCAGGACTGAGTTCATTAGGCAGAGACAGCTTCTTCCATGAGTATGTTGGTAGCCAGCCTTTGGATGTATAATGCACTTATCCAAGCCTATATTAAGACTTGGAGTGTCTGTGTGTCTGTCTGGCATTTCATTCTGTAACTCTCTCTCTTAACCACTCACTCTCGCGCTACTGGTCACAATGTCTCTGTTTCTGTCTCTGTGTTTCTCTGTCTCTCACTGTCTGTGTTTCTCTGTATATGTCTCTACAACCTTGGTGGGAATATATCATTCTACCTGTTTTGCAATATGTTTGCCGGCTTCCCTAAGCCGAAGTCTCTGACTCTATCTCTGTTTACTCCTCTGTTTTTGCCTCTGCAACCTGAGTGAATACCTGAAGCTGTATTTGTTCTGGACTGATCTTCACCTAAACTGAGCTTTTATCTGTCTGTTTGTATGTGTTTCTCTCTCTCTCTCTCTCTCTCTCTCTCTCTCTCTGTGTGTGTGTGTGTTCGTGTCTGTGTGTGTGT
>NW_023276919.1:8324725-8343870 GCF_003668045.3 Cricetulus griseus | reverse complement strand
CTGTTCTTTTGTGTGGCTCTGAAAACGGAAATGATAGCGCAGTCTGGACTGCTCAGGACTGTTCTCTACCAAATCTGATCCTTATGTCTGTCAGTTTTCATGTGTCTCCCTTGCTGTGTGTGTTTCTGTCTCTGTCAGAGTATTGAAGAGCATGGTAAACCACACTAAAATGGCAAAATTAAGGTGCTTTTTATTGTCCTGTAGATACCCTCCTTTTTCAAACATGTGAATGCTTTCAATCATGTTTCTTGTATCAAAAAGGCAGCTGATGTGTCTCCAATTTATGTTTTTGGCAAACCTAAAGTTTTCATATAAGTACAGTGAGCTGAATGGGACCCATGCAGAAAGGTCCAAAGATTCACTCCAAATAAATAGTATTCATCCTCTCAATGTTCCCAGATTCCTCTCTTCATCATCTGCTACTTCCCTGGGAAAACCCTCCATCATCTCACCATGCAACCCTCTGTCTCCAGGACATAAGAAATATTTTTTTTCTAAACTTAACCTCATCTCCTACACTGGTGACACCCCAAGACAGTGCCACAAATTCTGGAAATTTATGGAGCAACCAGTTACTCCAGGATGTGGTAGTACACCACTATTCTCAAGGTTATGAAGAGCATGCTAAAACTCTCTACAATCGCAAAATTAAGGCCCTCTTTATTGTCTGAAAGATACACTTCCCATTCCAAAATGAGAATGCTATCAGTCAAGTTGCTTTTATCATAAAGAGGTTGATGATGTATCTCCAATCTATGTTTTTTGTAAACCCAAAATATTTCTGTAACTTCCAGGGAGCTGAATGGGATCCATGCAAAGGATTCCCAAAATGATGCACTCATGATAATTAGTGTTGAGTCTCTCAATGACCCAAAGACCTTTCCTGCTCATCTGGGATCTCTCTCTGGGATATCCTTCCCATGACACCTGAAAGCGTACCCTCAATCAGCCCCTACACCGTTCAGTCCAGGATACCTTGGGTACTAAGTCTGCAGGAAGGGTATTGGACCCCTTCAAAAGACAGATACCTACACACTCCTTATGTCTTATTCTCTGTGTCAACTTCCAATTCCAATCAGCTATCTGGTAACTGCTATCTGGTATCTTCCCTTGACCCTCTTCATGTCTTCTCTTGTCTCACCTACTCACTCTCTCTATCCATGTCAGACAGTCAAAGTTTCTTGGATATTATAAGATTCGAGTTCCATTGCTCAGTATTCCATCTCCATAGCAAGCTTTCCCCTTTCACTAAAACAAGTGAATAACTCTGGAGTAGTGAAAGCCATGGAGGCTCACTCTCTGTGTACCCTCTCCATACCCAGGCTTGGTTGAGCAGCACATCGCAAACATTTTTTTTGCGATTGACCAAATGGTGAAACACCCAATCAGATCGGTGGTTTCCCAAGGATGAAGCCCACCACCACATTTGCTGAATCACCACTGGGTTTCAGATTTATGCCTTTGTCGATTTTTGCCTTCCACTCTTTGTACCCCCGTATGGTAAAATCTCTTTGGGCATTTTCTGTTCCACATTTGTCGATGAGTCAAGGCTGACTCCATCATTTGAGATTTGGGTACCAAGCATCCTTCAGCCACCTCCATTAGAATTACATCTTGTATTTATGTGAATATAGTGGTTATTATTATCGCAGAAAAACCATTGAGTGCCTCTTTGTGGAGTAATGTCAAACTCCCTAATGCACTAAGAAAACGGAAGATATCATATTACTGTAAAAAAAAAGGTAAGTTTTCCATCATTTGCTTCTTCCAGGAAGGTTAAAATTCCATTTCTTAGGTTACATTGAAGGAACATTAGACTGCATGTACTTGGGTGCACAAATGATGTCAGTGGTAGGACAGAGTTCATTAGGCAGACACAGAATCATCCATGAGTTTCTTTGGAACCAGCACTGGACCTGGTATTCACTTATCTCAGGCTTTACTAAGCCTTGGTATGTCTGTGTGTTTGTCTGTCTGCTTGTTTGACTTTTCAGTCCCTTCCTCTCTATTACTTATTGTCTCTGTCTCTGTGTATCTCTGTCTCTAACAATCTCTGTGTCTCTGCATATGTCTCTTCAGCTGGTGGGTTTCTACAACTATACCTATTTTGCATTGGACATGTCTGCTGCACATGGCCTGTCTCTCTCTATCACACTCTCTCTCTGTCTTTGCTCACACTGTCACTCTCTGGCCTTCTGTCTTTGCCTCTCCAAATTGGGTGAATATTAGCTGCTCAGGACTTCCTCAGGAATGTTCTCCCCCAAAACTGAAACTTTTGTCTTTCTGGATGCCTGTATCTTTCTCTCTGTTTGTCTGTCTCTCTCTCACCTTACAGAAGAGTTTGCTAAAGCACTCTAAAATGTTAAAATTAAAGAGCTTTTTTATTTTCTTAAAGATACCCTTCTCTATCCAAAATGTGAATGCTTTCAGCCAAGTTGCTTCTTTTCAAAAAAGGCAGCTGATGTGTCTCCATTTTATGTTTTGGGCAAACCCAAAGTTTTCATGTAAGTTCCAGGGAGCTGAATGTCACCCATGCAACAAGTTTCCAAATATTCACTCCAGATAAATAGTGTCCAGCCTCTCAGAGTTTCCAGATTGTTATCCTCCTCCTCTGAGAACTTTCCCTTAGAAAACCCTCTCTCATCTTACCATACTCTCCTATGACACCAGAACTTCAGAAAACTTTTTTGTAAACTTAACTACATCTCTTACACTGCTGACAGATGCCTAGGCTTAGGATGCCCCAGACAGTGTCACACAATCTGGAAATGCGTGGAGCAACCAGGTAATCCAGGGTGTGGTAGTACACAACTATTCTCAACCCCCCCAAAGGTGATCAATGCCACTTCATCAAAAAGAAGCAGTCTTGAGAACTTGATATCCTTATTCCCTAAGTTGCAAATCTAAGACCTCAAATTTCCATAGTCAGTGAAGTTGGGAATGAAAGGACCTGGCATCTGGCTAACTACCCATGTCACCTGGAACAGTGCAATCACTCAGCCAGTATACTGCTCATTCCAGGGTTCCATGGGTACTAAGTCTGCAGGCAGGGCTATTGGACCCCTTTAAAAGAAAAATCCCTACTCACTCCTGATGTCTTTTTCTCTGTCACCTTCCAATTCCTCTCTGCTCTCTGCTATCTGGTATCTTCCTCTGACCCTTTTCATCTTTTCTCCTGTCTCCCCGACTCACCCTCTCCAAACATGTCAGAAAATATAAAGGTCATGGACATTCTAGATTCGTGTTCCATTGCTCAGGGTTCTGTCTCAATAGCAAGCTTTCCCCTTCCACATAAACAAATGACCATCTTTGGAGCTGTGAAATCCATGGATGCTCTTTCTCTCTGTGAGCTGTTTCAATACCCAGGGTCGTTAGAGGTGGACATCACAGAGATATTTCTCTGGGACAGAGCAAACGGAGAAACAGCCCATCAGGATGCTGTGTTTCCCAAGGATGAAGTCCACTATCACATTTGCCGCATCACCTGTGGGTTTCAGAAGTATTCCTCTGGAAGTTTCTTTCCTCTGTTGCTCATAACCCTGTGTCGTCTCTATTGTTTAGGCATTTTTATTCCAGCATTGTCAATGAGGACACCTGAATCCGTCTTCTGAGATGCTGGGAAGTGAGCCTCCTTCAGCTATCTCCTTTGGAATTATATCTTATGTTTAAGGGAATCTAGCAATTATAGTTACCATGGAAAAACCATTCAATGCTTTTGTGTGGAGGAATGTCAATTACCCTATGAAGTATGTCAATAGACTAAGAAAATGAAAACAATCCCATCACTGTAAAAAAGGTGAGTTTTCCATGGTTAGCTTCTTTCAGGATGGTTTAGATTCTATTTCTTTAGATTGAAATTTTTTTAGATTACATTGAAAGATCATAGGACTGAAGATACTTGGGTGCACGATGTGATGTCAGCTGCAGGACAGAGTTCATTAGGCAGAGATAGCATCCTCCATGAGTATGTTGGGAGCCTGCCTCTGGACATGATATGCACTTATACTAGCCAAGTGTTTGACTGTATGTGTGTCTGTCTCTCATTTCATTCACTAACTCTCTTGGATCACTTTCTGTCTCTGCCTCTGTCTCTGTGTATCTGTGTCTCTCACTCTCTGATTCTCTATATATATGTCTTTAAACCCTGTGTTTTCCTGCTACACAAAGCCAAAGTCTCTGTCTCTCTCTCTGTCTGTTCCTCTGTGTTTGCCTCTGCACCCTTGGGGCATACCTGTAGCTGTACTTGTTCTGAACTGATCTGCCTATACTGAGCTTTTATCTGTCCATTTGTATGTCTCTCTCTCTCTCTCTCTCTCTCTCTCTCTCTCTCTCTGTGTGTGTGTGTGTGTGTGTCTGTCCGAGTACTGAAGAGAATGCTAAACCTCTCTACAATGGCAAAATTAATGTGCTTTTTTATTCTCCAAAAGATACCCATCCCATTCCAAACTGAGAATTCTTTCAGCCAAGTCGCGTCTTTCATAAAGAGGCAGCTGATAACTCTCATGCCAGGACTTCAGAAACATTTTCTATTCTAAACTTTAAAACATCTCCTACAATGCTGATATCGGGAGAGGTCTAGGAGGCCCAGGTGTGTGCCACAAGGCTTGTACAAGGAAAGCGCAACCAGATAAACCAGGATGTGTTAGTACCACAACTTCTCAGGTCCCACAATGATGGTCAATGTCCCTACTGCAGCAGGATGCAGTTTTGAGAACTCGATATTCTTTTTCCCTAAATTGTCCAGTCTATCATCCAAACATTCTGTAATCAGGGAAAGGTGGAATGAAAGTTCTAGGCATCAGGCTCTCCTATTCAAGGCACCGGGCATGATTCACTCACTCAGGCAGTACTCTGTTCAAGCTTCCATGGGTATTAAATCTGCAGGGAGTTTTATAGGACCCCTTAAAAGACAGATACCAGCCCAATCATGCTTTATTATTCATGCTCACACTCTGTTTCTCTCTCTCACCTTCCACTACCTCTCTGCTCTCTGCTCTCTGCTCTTTCAATGACTGACTTCATCTCTTCTCTTGTCTCCCCCACTTACCGTCTTCCACCCTGTCAGAAAATCTTTGTATATGGACTTTCAAAAGTTGGTGATCCAATACTCAGTGTTCAGTTTCCATAGCAGACTTTACCACTCCACATAAACAAAAGACCATCACTGGATTTATGAAAGCATGGGAAGGTCTCTCTCCAAACCCAGGCTCGGTTGAGCGGGATGCCACTGTGATCTTATTCTGGTACTGACCAAACAGTGAAACACACCATCAGGTCGCTGTGTTTTCCTAGGATTAGGTTCACCACCACATTTCTTAAATCACCTGTGGTTTTCAGATTTATGCCTTTGGGAGTTTCTTCCCTCCACTCTTCAGACTCCTGTGTTGCCTCAACTGTTTGGGTTATTTTGGTCACACAAATGTCGATGAGTTCAGACTGACTCCATATTCTGTGATGTTGGTTACCGAGCCTCCTTCAGCCACTCCCATTGGAAGTACATCTTATGTTTAACAGAATCTAGTGTTTGCTGGTACCGTGGAAAAACCATTCAATGCCTATTTGTGGAGGAATATTGTAAGACCCTGGGAAAGAAGAGGCTTCCAGAATCTTAGCCCAGGACCTCAGCCACCCCAAACACAGAATGGAGGTGAAAGCTTGATGCAAATTGCATGAGGCTTTATTGTAGTTTAACAAGCTAACACCATGTTAGCTCCGGTCTTTGACCCACCCACCATGGCAGATGGCTAGCAAAGACAGTTTGAAGCCGTTGAGGACATATTTTTATAGGGCAGCATAAGGGGAGTGTCTAAGGCTATGGACAGGTTCAGGATTGGTGTGCCTCCAGGCTTGGAGTGTTTGCCCTGTGTTGATTGGTCAACTGGATGTTATGGTCCATAGGCCCTCCCATGGTGGTTGCTATGCTTTGTGCATCATTGATGTGCACTTGTCCATAAACACACCCAGGGTCGTAACACATAGTGCCACCAGCTAACTTCTGACTGGCTCCTTGTCACTGGGCAGGCATCTGACTTTCTAGTGACTAACTTCTGATTATTTCCTTGTCACAAGGCAGGCATCTGAAGTTCTAGTGACTAAGATAAGGTCATAGAGCACGTGTTTGGTCATTATGGCTGCCAAAAGGGAAGCTGGTCCCTTCAATATCATGTACCCTAAGAATTACATCAATTGACTATGAAAATGAAAGGAATCACATTGTTGTAAATAAATGTGAGTTTTCCATGTTAGCTTCTTCCAGGAAGGTTTGAATTCCATTTCGTAGATTGGATTGAAAGATCATTGGACTGCAGGTTCTTGGTTGCATGAGATGATGTCAGCAGCAGCACAGAGTTCATTGGCAGAGACAGCATCCTCCATGAGAATGTTGGGAGCCTGCCTCTGGAACTTGTATTTCCTTATCTCTGCCTTAGACTAAGCCTTGGGCTGTCTGTGTGTCTGCTCTCTGTTTGTCTCTCATTTCATTTTCTAAATCTCACTCTATCACTCTTTCATGACCCGGCATGTCTCAGCTTTATCCCACGACAGCTCTGAGGTTCTACCTGAGTGAGGCATGGACTGGGAAACTCCTAGCAACTCACAGGCAATAAAGATCAAACACAGGCATCTTGTCATATTTAGAGAGCTCTCATTTCCATGCTGTAGACCTAGAGTCATTTCTTTATTAGCCATCTTTTCTGCTATTTGTTAAACATCCTGCCAATACCACGAGGTAACTATTTCTCTCTTTGTTCTCCTCTCTGCTCTCTTCGCTCCACATTAATTCCGGTCTTCCCTGCTCATTCACACACTTCGCACCTCCACCATGTGAGGGCCTATTCATATGCTTAGGCCCACAGAGATGCAAATAAGAGGCATATTACCCTGAGGCCATGACAAACAATAGTATCCCTACTGGCAATTAACAATACAGTAGTGGGCCATAGATTTCCTTTGCCCCTGTTTGCTGAAGCTGGAGGCTGGGCCCCAAAATATTTCATTACAGCATTATTTGGTGCCCCACAATATCTCTCTCTTAAATTAATAAAAAGAAACCTGTGCTTCTGAATCAGGACAGATGACTGTGCCAGTTTTAGGAGGCTCCCTTCAACCTGCCAGGGGTGCCTCTCATGGAATCACACATTCCGTCATGCATGTTCTGACTAAGGATTCCCTGAAGGTAAGGAAAACCATACCCATCTCTGGCTGGAAACAGATTCTGTAAAAGAAATAAGGTTAGTGGGAGATGGTCCATGGTCCAGCTCCAAGCATTCTGAGTCATCAAGAAACCTCCAGGAGAAGAGCACCTCATCTCTCATGCCTGAAAAAGTTTTCCTGTGGAATGGAGACATATAAAGGTTAAAATGGCCTTTAAAAATCTGCGTGGGAATGTAGTGCCTCTGATATGGACCTTATTAAACTTTGCTCCCTAAAACATACTTCTATCCTAAGGCTTGTAAATTACACATTACATTCCTGTTAGAATATAGATACTCTGACTTCTAGTATCTAATAACAATTGCATAACACATGTAGCAAGATACCAGATATCCACAATTCCATCATGAACATACATTAGGGTGTGTTACAATACAATCCAAACACAATAAGATATTCTCACAATCTGTGGGGTGTGAACAATTTCACAATTCTAAGCCTTTTTTTCTTTATTCCCTGTCTGGGACTCAATGCCCCTTGAATGTTTCTCTTTCTTGCTCAAAGTCTGAAGTTCTAATATCAGGTTTGTAACATCAGTCTTTGAATTTTAACTAAAAAGTCTTTTGTCCATTACTTGATTAAACATTGTGAAGGAGCTTCTGCCACTTTGTTTATGCTAATATCCCTCTGTACTAAAGGGTACTTTTTCTCAAGGGAAAAACTGGCAAAACAGTTTTGTGTGTCTGTTTGTGGCAAGAAAGCATTCTGTTTTTTATAAAGCTTTTAGT
This sequence comes from Cricetulus griseus, assembly GCF_003668045.3. Taxonomy (NCBI): domain Eukaryota; kingdom Metazoa; phylum Chordata; class Mammalia; order Rodentia; family Cricetidae; genus Cricetulus; species Cricetulus griseus. The sequence continues at coordinate 8,335,930 of NW_023276919.1, read as the reverse complement.
CTGCTCCTGGATAAGCACTCATGGATTCAGAGAAGGGGATGTAGTCCATCTGTAGGAAGGCTGGGACTCTGGAAAGCAACTCGAAACTGGAACTGGGTGTGTATCCTTTATTCCTTCCTCATTTTGTCGTGAATCAGTTTGCCTCAGCTTTAACCCACAACAGCCATGAGGTTCTACCTGAGATGGGTTGTGTCGACCAGGAAGCTCCTAGCATACCAGCGATGATAAAGACCAAACACAAGCATCTTTTCATCTTCAGAGAGCTCTCAGTTCCATGTTGTAGAACTAGAGTCAATTCTGATTAGCCATCTTTTCTGGTGATTCTTAACCTTCCTGCCATGACCACAAGGGGGCCATCTCTTTTTTTCTCCTCTCTCCTCTGGACACTCACCCCTAACTCCTAACCTCCTGTCCTCTCAAGTTACTCACACACCTCTGGACCCTCTGATCAGGTGAGGGCCTCTTCAGATGCTTAGGTGCATAGAGATGCAAATTAGGAGGCATATTACACAGAGGCAGTGGTAAACAATAGTAACCCTACTGGCATTAACAATACAATGGTGAGCTTTCCAGTACTCCATGTTTACAGGAGCTAGAGGCTGGGCACCAAAATATTCCATAAGAGAATAATTCGGTCCCCCACATACCAGCAGCTCTGGACTTGCTCAGGAATATTATCTACCAAATCTGATCTTTTTGTATCTCTGTCTGTATGTGTCACCCTTGCTGTGTGTGTTTCTCTCTCTCTGTGAGAGTATACAAGAGCATGCTAAACCACTCTTAAATGGCAAAATTAAGGTGTTTTTTATTGTCCTTTAGGTACCCTTCTTTTTCAAACATGTGAGTGCTTTCAGTCAAGTTGCTTGTATCAAAAGAAGGCAGGTGATATGTCTCCAATTTATGTTTTAGGCACACCCAATGTTTTCCTGTAAGTTCCAGTGACCTAAATGGCACCCATGCAAAGAGTTCCAAAGATGCATTCCAGATAAATAGTATTCATTTCCACAATGATTCCAGATTCCTCTACTCCTCCCCTGATACCTTTTCTTGGAAAAATCCTCCATCATTTGACCATGCAATCCTCTGTCACCAGGACTTGAGAAATATATTGTCTTCTAAACTTACCCTTATCTCCTACACTGCTGACATCTGTAAAGGATTAGGATGCCAAAGACAGTTCCACACATTCTGGAAATAGGTTAAGCAACCAGTTATTTCCGGATGTGTTAGTACCCCAATATTTTCAGGGCCTCCAAAGTTGGTCAATGCCATTTCATGAAAAAGAAACAGTATTGAGGACTGGACATATTTGTTCCCAAAGTTGCCAAATTTAATACCCCAAATTTCCATAATAAATGAAGGTGGGAATGAAGATCTTGGCATCTGTCCTGCCCAGAAAACCCAAAAGGGTGCACTTATTCAGCAGGTACTCTGTTCAATACAAGGTTCCATGGTTAATAAGTCTGCTGGCAGGGTTTTCGGACACTTTAAAAGACAGATACCTACCCACAACTAATGTATCATTTTCTGTCACCTTCCAAATACTCGCTGCTATCTTCTCTTTGGTATCATCCTCTGACCCTCTTCATATCTTCTCCTGTCTGACCCACTCACTCCAACCATGTCAGAACATCTAAAGTTCATGGGCATTCTAAGATTCCTGTTCCATTGCTCAGGATTCCATATTGGTAGAGAGTTTTCCCCTTCCACATAAACAAATAACCAACTCTGGAGCTGGGAAAGCAATGGAGACTCTCTCTCTATGAACTCTCTCCATACCAAGGCTCAGTTGAGTGAGACATATCAGAGATATTACCTGGAGATGAACAAATGCTGAAACACCCCATGAGGACCATGTGTTTCCCAAGGATTGGTCCACCTCCACATTCCCTGAATCACCTGAGGTTCTCAGACCTACGATTTTGGGAGTTTATTCCCTCCAATAGTTGGACCCCTGTGTTGTATCAATGGTTCTGGCATTTTGTGTTCCACAATAGACGATGAGTTAAGGCTGTCTCCATTTTCTGAAATGTTCCCAACCAAGCCTCCTTCAGGAACCCCCATTGGAAGTGCATCTTATTATTAGGGAATCTAGCTGCTACTGTTACCATGGAAAAACTGTTCAATGCCATTTTATGGAGCAATATCAAATACCCTAAGAAGTACATAAATCGACTAAGAGAACGAAAGGTAACACATTACTGTGAAAAAGGTGAGTTTTCCATGGTTAACTTCATTAGGAAGGTTTAAATTCCATTTCTTAGATTATATTGAAAGTTCATGTGACTGCATCTACTTGGTGATAGAGATGATGTCAGCAGCAGGATTGAGTTCCTTTGGCAGAGACAGCTTCTCCATCAGTATGCTGTTATCCAGCCTATAGATGTATAATGCACTTATCCAAGCCTACATTGAGCCTTGGACTGTCTGTGTATCTGTCTGTGATTTCATTTTCTAACTCTCACTCTAACTCTCACTGTCTCTGTCTCTGTTTATGTGTTTCTTTGTCTCTCATTGTCTGTGTCTCTCTGTATATGTCTCTACACCCTGGGTGGGAGTCTATAATTCTAACTGCTTTGCAATGTGTTTGCCTGCTACCCTAAGACAAATTCTCTGACTCTGGCTCTCTGTCTAGTCCTCTGTTTTTGCCTCAGCACCCTGGGTGAATACCTGAAGATATACTTGTTCTGGACTGGTCTCCACCTAAACTGAGCTTTTATTGATGATATACTTGTTCTGGACTGGTCTCCACCTAAACTGAGCTTTTATGTGTCTGTTTGTATGTGTTTCTCTCTCTCTCTCTCTCTCTCTCTCTCTCTCTGTCTGTCTCTCTGTGTCTCTTTCTCTCTTTGTGTGTGTGTTTGTGTGTTTGCGTGTGTGTGTGTGTGTGTGTCTATCTGTCTCTCTGCCTGAGTACTGAAGAGCATGCTAAACTTCTCTACAATGGCAAAATTAAGGTCCAGTGTGCTGAATGGCACCCAAGCAAACATGTCCAAAGATGGACTCTAAAAAATAGAATTCAGCCTTTCTATGATCCCAGATTCCTTTCTTCATCATCTGGTATCTCTCTTTCACAAATCACCCCATCATCTGTCCTATCACTGCTCTGATACCAGGACTTCAGAAATACTTTTGTTTCTAAAATTTACTTCATCCATTACTGCTGACGACTATTGAGTTCTAAGAGTCGCATGTGAGTGCTACCTGGCCACTTCAAAAGAGGAAAAAAGAGATATTCCAGGATTTGTTGATACTACAACATTCTCAGGTCCTCAATGATTGTCAATGCCCTACTTCAGCAGGAGGCAATCTTGAGAACTCGATATCCATATTCCCTACATTGCCATTTCTAAAACCCCAAAATCAGTATTCAGGGAATGTAGGAATGAATGATGCAGGCATCAGGCTGGCTTCTCCAGATGGGATCTGCCTTGATGTACACACTTAGGCAGTCTTCTGTCAATCCAGGCTTCCATGGTTACTAAGTCTGCAAGCAGCATTAAAGAACAGATCCCCACCCACATAAGTCCTCTTATCCTCTCTCTCTCTCTCTCTCTCTCTCTCTCTCTCTCTCTCTCTCTCTACCTGTCTCTCACCCTCTCTGGACATCTGTCTTTGCCTCTGTAACCTGGATGAAGAGCAGAAACTCTGGACTTGCTTAGGACTGTTCTCCACCAAATCTGATTCTTTTACCTCTCTGTTTGAATGTGTCTCCATTGTTGTGTGTGTTTCTGTCTCTTTCAGAGTATTGAAGAACATGCTACACCACTCTAACATAGGAAAATTAATGTGCTTTTTATTATGCTGTAGATACCCTTATTTTTCAAACATGTGAATGCTTTCAGCCAAGTTTCTTGTATCAAAAAAGACAGCTGATGTTCCTCCAATTTATGTTTTAGGCAGACCCAAAATCTTCAGGTAAGATCAAGTTAGCTGAATGGGACCGATGACAAATGGTACAAAGATTCACTCCAGATAAATGGTATTCAGCATCTCAATGTTCTCAGATTCTTCTATTCCTCGTCTGGTACTTCCCTCTGAAAACATTCCCTCTTCTGACCATTGAACCCTCTGTCACCAGTACATACAAAATATTTTGTTTTCTGAACTTAACCTCATCTCCTACACTGCTGACATCGAAGACAGTTCCACAAATTCTGGAAATTCTTGTAGGAACCATGGATTCAAGAATGTGGTAGTACCCCACTTTACTCAGGCACCCCAAAGTTGGTCAATACACTTTCCTCAAAAAGAAGCAGTGTTGCGAACTCGACATCATTATTCCCAATGTTGCCTAGTTGAAGACCCCAAATTTCCATAATAAGTGAAGGTGGGAATGAAGGTCTTGTCATCTGTCCTGCCCATGAAACCCGGAAGGTTTCCAGGGTTCCTTGGGTACTCCGTCTGCAGGCAGGGTTATTGGACACTTTAAAAGACAGATCGCTATGCACTACTAATGTATTGTTGTCTCTGTCACCTTCCAAGTCCTCTCTGTTATCTTGTCTCTGGTACCTTCCTCTGATCCTCTTCAGCTTTTCTCCTGTCTGCCAGACTGACCCTCTCCAAAGATGTCAGAAAATCTAAAGTTCAGGGACATTCTAAAATTCCTGTTCCATGGCTCAGTGTTTCATCTCCATAGTGAGCTTTCCCCTTCCTGGTAAACAAATGACGATCTATGGAGCTATGAAAGCCATGGAGGCACTTTCTCTCTGTAAACTCTCTTCATACCCAGGCTCAGTTGACCACGACATAGCAGAGATATTTTCTGGAGCTGAGCAAATGCTGAAACACGCCAAGAAGGCAGTGTGTTTCCCAAGGAGGAGGTCCACCACCTCATTCGCTAAATCACCTGTGTGTGTCAGACTTATGATATTGGGAATCACTTACCTTCCATGTTCGGACCCCTGTGTCATCTCAATGGTTCGGGCATTTTTTGTTCCACAATTGTAGATGAGTTAAGACGCTGACTCAGTCTTTTGAGATGTCTGATACTGAACCTCTTTAAGCAACCTCCATTGAAATGCATTTAATGTTGAGGGAATCTAGCTGCTACAGGTGCCCCGGAAAAACTGTTCAAAGCCATTTTGTGGAGCAATATCAAATGACCTAAGAAGTACATAAATGGAAAAGTTGAGTTTTCCATGGTTAGCTTCTTCAGGATGGTTTAAATTACATTTCGTAGATTAGATTAAAAGACCATGTGACTGCATCTACTTTGGTGCATGAGATGATGTCAGCAGCAGAACTGAATTCATTTGGCAGAGATAGCTTTTTCCATGAGAATGTTGGTAGCCAGCCTCTTGATGGATAATGCACTTATCCAAGCCTACATTAATGGATGAAGAAAATGAAAAGACACACATTACTGCATGAAATTTGAATTTTGCATGGTAGCTTCTACCAGGAAGATTTAAATTCCATATCTTAGATTAGATTGAAGGATTATTGGACTGAGGTACTTTCGTGCAACAAATGATGTCACAAGCAAAGCAGAGTTCATGAGGCAGACACAGCATACTCCTTGAGTATGAGAGGACCCACATGTAGAACTGCCAGCCCAGGATCCGAGTTCAGCAACATGCTATGAAATGCCAAAGCCTATTGTCATTTCTGTGTCAATCAGCCAGACCCAGGAACCTGGGTCTGCTTCCTGTTGTCATCACTGGTTATTCATCTCACAACAGTGATCTGTGCACTGGAACCAGGTGGATCCTACACTGCAAGCCTCAGTGGCAATTCTGTGTCCTTCACTGGCCCAGGTGGCCAGGCGATGTTTCTGGTTCCATTCATTGTCATTGCTTTGAGTCATCTGACACCAGTGATCTGTGTGCCAGATCCAAGTTCTATGATGTCTCCTTCATGCCGAGGCCCAGTCGCAGTTCTGTGTCCTCTGCAGGCCCAGGTAAGCCAGGAAGTGTTTCTAGTACCATTCATCATTAGATCTTAGATTCATCTGACACCAGGGATCTGAGGTCAGTGGCATTCTAAAACACTCCAAGGCCCAGTGGCAGTTCTGTGTACATCTGCCAGACCAGGGAGTTCAGGGGTTGTTTCTGCATCCATGTGTCATCACTGATAAGAGTCATCTGACACAAGTGATCTATGCACTGGATCTGATTTCTGCAATGAGCTCTGACATTCCGAGGAACAGTGGCAGCTGTGTGCTTATCTGCCAGGCCAGGATCTGAGTTTGTCAAAGGGTCTGAAATGCCGAGTCACAGTGGCAGTTCTGTCTTCATCCTCTGGCCCATTTAGGTCAGGGGCTGTTTCTGGTTCCATTCATTGTCACTGGTTAGATCACTGCACAGTGATCTATGTGCATGATGCAAGTTCGGTGGAGACATTGAGCACGCCGAGGCCCAGTGGCATTAGTGCATCCATATGATGACACAGGATCTGAGTTTGGTGGTAGTATACAACACACTGAGGCACAGTGGCAGTTCTGTGTCCATCTGCCAGCCCAGGTAAATCAGGTTCTGTTTCCAGTTCCATTAGGCATCACTGCTTAGAGTTATCTGCCACCATTGATCTTTGCTCCTGATATGAGTTCAGTGGAGGCCTTGGACTCACAGAGGTCCAATGGCAGTTCTGTGACCATCTGCCAGGCAAGGATCTGAGCTCAGAAACAGGCTCAGAATTACCATGGCCTGTTGGCAGTTGTCTGTCCATCTGCCAGACCAGGGAGTTCAAGGGATGTTTCTGCTTCCATTTGTCCTCACTGCTTAGAGTCATCTAACAGCAGTGATCTATGCAATGGATCAGAGTTCAACAATGATCTCCAACTTTGTAAGGCCCAGTTACAGCTCTATGGTTATCTGCCAGCCCAAGATCTGAGTTCTGAAACAGTTTCTAAAACATCTAGGCACAGTAGCAGCTCTGTGTCCACCTGCTGGCACAGGTAGGCCAAGGCCTGTTTCTACTTCCATTTGTTGTAAATGGTTAGAGTCATCTGACACCAGTGATCTGTGCTCTGGATCCGAGTTCGGGGGTGAGCTAATACACTTCGAAGCCCAGTGGCAGTTCCGCATCCATGTGCCTGCACAGGGAGCCCAGAGGCTGTTTCTGGTCCCATTCGTCATCACCATTTAGAGTCATATGGCAATAGTGCTCTGTGCTCTGGATCTGGGCAGAGCTCCTACATGTCAAGAGTCCCAGTGGCAGTTCTTTGTACATCCGATGGCCCATGTAGACCAGAGGCTGTTTCCAGTTCCATTCATAATCACTGATTAGAGTCATCTGACACTAATGATCATAGGTCCCGATCCCAATTCAGCAGCAGGCTCAGATACACCGAGGCCCAGGAGTATTTCCACATCCAAAAGAGGGCCCAGAATCCGAGTTCAGAGGCGGTATATGACACATTGATGAACAGTGGCAGTTCTGCATCCATCTGGCATCCCTTCGTCAGAGTTATGTGGTAGGCTCCAACACCCCAAAGCATCGTTGCATTTCTCCTTCAATCTGCTGGCCCAGGGTCCAAGTTCAGTCCCAGGATTGGACACCAACTGGCCCAGTGGCAGTTCTGCATCCATCTCCCTTTCCTGGATCTGAGTTCTGCAGCGGGCTCTGACATGCCAAAGCCCAGTTGCATTTCTGCCTCAATCTGCAGGCCCAAGATGCAAGTTCAGATGTGTTTGCGACACGTCGAGGACCAGTGGCAATTCTGCATATATCCACCATCTCTGGATCTGAGTTCTTGGACGGGATCTGCCACGCCAAAAACAAGAGGAAGTTCTACCTCCATCTGCGCGGGGATCCGACAAGCCGAGGACCAGTGGCAATTCTGGGTCTATCAATTGGCCCAAGGAGGCCAGGGGATGTTTCTGGTTCCATTTGTTGTCACTACTTAGAGTCATCTGATACCAGTGATCTTTGCTCCTGATCCAAGTTTGGCCGCTGGCTCTGATACGTCAAGGCCCAAAGGCAATTCTGCATCCAAATGCTTTCCCAGAATCCGAGTTCAGGGACAGGCTCTGAGTCCCAGTTGCAGTTCTGCCTACATCTGCCAGCCTTGGATCCGAGTTCAGAGGCAGACTCTGACAGTCCCAGGCTCTGTTTCTGTTCAGTTTCCATCCGCCGTCCTAGGATCCTGTTTCAGGGGCAGGCTTACGTGGGTGACATGGGACCCGTGTCCATTTCGTACTTTCGTTTCAATGTAAAAAACGAACAACACTTTGCTGAGAAAGCCACGGAGGCCCTCTCTGTGTGACATCTCTCCATGCCCATGATTGTGTGAGTTGGAAACTGCAGAGATCATTTTCTCGCACTGACCAAACGGTGAGACACCACTTCATGTTGGTGTGTATTACAAGGATGAGTTCCAACACCACATTCGCTGAATCATTTGTGTCTTCAGAATTATGCCTTTGGCAGTTTCTTCCCTCATCTTTTAGGAAATCTGTCTGGACTTGAATGCTCAGGCATTTTGTTCTGCCCTTGCCCATGAGTTCAAGCTGACTCTGAGCTCTGAGACTGGGAGTACCAGGCCTTCTTCAGGTTCGGCCATGGGAAATACATCTTATTATTAAGGGATCCTTCCTGTTAATGTTACCATGGAAAAACTGTTCAAATGCTTTTATGGAGGAATGTCATATTCCCAAAGATGTGCATCAATGGACCAAGAAAATCACAAGACACACATTACTGAACCAAATTTGTGTTTTGCATGGTAGCTTTCACAGGAAGTTTAAATACCATATCTTAGATTATATTGAAGGGTCACGGGACTTCAAGTACTTGGAATTATGTCATCAGCAGGACAGAGTTCATTAGGCAGAGAGAGAATCCTCCATATTCACTTATCTCAGCTTACACTAAGCCTTGGTATGTTTGTGTGTCTCTCTGCTGTTTATCTGACACATCATATCTAACTCTCTAACACTCCATGTCGCTGTTTCTGTGTATCTCTCTCTCTCACTGTCTCTGTCTCTCTGTATATGTCCCTTCACTCTGATGGGCCTCTACAACTCTACCTGCTTTGCAMTGTGCCTGCCAGCTTACTGAGCCTCTCTTATTCTCTCTCTCTCTCTCTCTCTCTCTCTCTCTCTCTCTCTCTCTCTCCTAGTCTGTCACTCTCTCTCTGGCCTATCTTTGACTCTGCACCTGGATGAATACCAGCAGCTCTGTACTTCCTGAGGATTGTTCTCTACCAAATGTGATCCTTTTGTCTATCTGTCTGTATGTGTCTTTCTTGCTAAGTGTGTGTATCTCTCTCCATCAGAGTACTATGGAGAATGTTAAACTAGTCTAATATTGGAAAATTAAGGTGCTCTTTTATTTCCCTATAGATACCCTTCTTTTTCAAACATGTGAGTGCTTTCTGCCAAGTAGCCTCTATCAAAAAAAGACAGCTGATGTGTCTACTATTTATGTTTTTGCCTAAACCTAAGTATTACCCTAAGGTCCTGCTAGCTGAATGAGACCCATGAAAAAAGGTCCAAAGATTCACTACAGATAAATAGAATTCAGTCTCTCAATGATCCCATATTCCTTTCCTCCTCATCTTGTACCATTCCCTGGTACAATCCATCCCTCATCTGACCATGCAACTCACTGTCACCAGGATTTCAGAAATATTTTTTCTAAACTAAATCTCATCTCCTACATTGCTGGCATCTGCTGAGGCTTAAAGAGTTCCACACATTTTGTAAATCTGTGCAGCAACCAGGTAATCGAGGATGTGGTAGTACCACTCTATGCTCAGGGCCACCAAAGATGTTCAATGCCCCTTCATCAAGAAGAAGCAGTCCTTGGAACTTGACAACATTATACCCTAAGTTTCCAAGTCTAAGAACCCAAATTTCCATAATCAGTGAAGGTGGGAATGAAATGTGGCATCTGGCTACCTACCCATTACACCTGGAATGGTGCACTCATTTACCTAGCAGTTGTCCATTCCAAGGTTCCATGGCTACTAAGTCTGCATGAATGGTTATAGGACCCTTTTAAAGACAGGTCCCAACCACTCCTGATGTCTTATTCTGTCTGCCAACTTCCAATTCCTCTCTGCTATCTGCTATCTGGTATCTTCCGATGACCCTCTTCATCTCTTCTGTCTTCCCACTCAGCCTCTCTAACCATGTGAGACAATTTCTAGTTCATGGACATTCTAAGATTAGTGTTTCATTGCTCAGGGTTCTGTCTCCATAGAAAGCTTTATGCTTGCAGGTAAACAAATGACCCACTCTTGAGCTGTTGAAAGTCATGGATGCACTCTCTTGGTGAACACTCTCCATAGGCAGGCTTGGTTGATGGGGACATCGCAGAGATCTTGTTCTGAGACGGACTAAACAGTGAGACACCCCATTAGGTCAGTGTGTTTCCCAAGGATGAGGTTCTCACCATGATCACTGAATTACCTGTATGTTTCAGATTTATGCCTTTGGGAGTTTCTTCCATCCACTCTTCATAACCCTGTATTGTCTCCAATTTTCAGGCATTTTTTGTTCCACAATTTTTCATGAGTAATGGCTGACACTGTCTTATGACACGATGTGTATTGAGTCTCCTTCGGCCACCTCCATTGGAATTACATCTTATTTTTAAGGGAATAGAGTGCTTACTCTTACCGTGGTATAACCATTCCTTGCCTTTTTTTGTGGAGGAATGTCAAACACACTAAGAAGTACATCAATGGAATAAGAAAACGAAAGGAATCACATTACTGTAAAAAACGTGAGTGTTCCCTGGTTAGTTTCTTCCAGGAAGGTTTATATTTTAGACAGATTGAAAGATCATTACATTGTAGATACATGGGTGTATGAGATGATATCAGCAGTTGGACAGAGTGGGAGCTGCCTCTGGAAGTGATATGCACTTATCCTAAACTACACTAAGGCTTGGATTGTCCGTGTGTCTGTTTGTGTGTCTGTCTGTCCCTTCATTCTCTAATTCTGTCTATCACAATATCTATTTTGTGTATCTCTGTCTCTTACTATTTTTGTCTCTGTGTGTATGTCTCTACACCCTAGGTTGGAATCTATAACTCTTTCTTCTTGCAGTATACCTGCATCGTGTAGTATTGCAAAGTCCACCTCCTGTCTCTGTCTCTCACTGTCTCTCTCTCTGATCCTCTGTATTTGGCTTTACACCATGGTAGTATACTTGTGGCTGTACTTCTTCTGGTCTGGTGTCCACCAAAGCTGAGCATTTACCTGTATCTGTGTGTGTGTGTGTGTGTGTGTGTGTGTGTGTGTGTGTGTGTGT